>NW_022611222.1:0-26909 GCF_004382195.2 Drosophila sechellia
ATGCTGGCCAGCATTTGTGTGGCAGCGGAATGGGAGCATTTTTAGGGCGCCGCATCTATAGATCCAGGCCTGGAGATTTGTTGTTCCTTCAGTAGAGCAATCTCCTGCGCAACTTCCTCAGGGTCGACTGGTTCCAACGGGGGACGGAGAGCTTGGCTATTGAGAAACGGGCTGTTTCAGCATGTTCTTCGGGTGGCAGTCCGGGAGCGTTGTAAAGGTGTTCGGCGAAAGCTTCTGCTCTTTTCAGCATCCGAACGGCACCAGGATCATCTGCTTTGCGCACTGCGGAAACCTTTTTGGCTGGTCGTTTAATGTGGCGGGTGACGTTCCACAGATTGTGGTCTGGGTCCCGGGAGAGAGTTCCTCGAGGATCTGAGGAAGGGTCTGGCGTAGGCTGGAGATCTTGTTCTTCAACTTTTGTGGCGATGTTGAGCGCTGTTTGTCTTTGGATTGCGCGTCAAGAACCAAACTCTCCTGAGACGCCTCTTCTCAGTCACGAGTGCCGCATTTCCGGACCAGAGGTGGAGGTCCTGCTAGGTGTTCTCGCAGTCTTTGGTGGCGGTGGGCTTGCGAATTCCGCAGCGTTTTGCATCTGCCTGGTGAGATTCCGCGATAGCTTCATCAATGTTCCTGGGTGTGTTGGGATGGGTTCGGATTGACGGTGGGAGATCCAGGCGCGAACTTGGCGGCGTCGGTATATTTTCCAGTGAGCCTTCGGCGTCGGTATATTTCCCAGTGAGGCCTTCTGAGCGGGGTTTTCTGAGGACTGGCGTGTTGATTAGCACGTTAATTCACGTGGTTGACAGGAGATCAGCATTTGTGTGCACTGATCTTCGCATGCCTATGCCTTTCGACACAGCAAAGTCCAGTAGGGTCTGGAGTCTTGAGTGGGCAAAGTCCAGTAGGTCGGAGTCTTGAGGGATTCGTTGCCAGTGAGTGGGCTCGCCAGTGGAGTGGCAGTCCAGTCGGTGGCGTTGCAGGTACCCAAACAGAGTTTTCCCTTTGGGGTTGTTGGCGCGCGATCCCCACCAAGAATGTTTGGCGTTATAATCTCCAGCTGCTATGAAGCGGGGCCCCAAAATGCTCGAAGAACTCACTGAGGTGAGATGCTGTTATGCGGTATCTGGGGGGAAAGTAGACCGCTCCAATGTCTAAATCTCCTTGCGGGCTGACAATCCTGATGACAGGACATTGTGCCCAGTCTTGCTGAAACGCGGGCAGCTCTAGGTATTGAATACCGCTCCTGATGAGGATGGCTGCTCCACCGCGTGCTCTGCCAGAAGGATGGTCTGCATGGATGAGGTCATATCCGCTGATATTAAAGTGGGATCTGGGGGAGAAGTGGGTTTCGGCTACGAGTAGGATATCGATCTGGTGGGTCTTCAGATGGTGCTCGACTATGGCCTTGCTGTTCTGCAGGCCGTTCGCATTCCAGACGACTAGGTGGAGCTTTAGTTGGCATGACTTGCTGTGAGAATGGTGGCCACCAGCTGTGTCATCTGGGTGAACATGCGCTCCATCATCCTTTCCATCATTCCTTCCATGCGAGCGAACATCGCTTCTATCTGACCGGAGTGTGGGGTTTCTGTTTGGGTTTGGACTGGGGTTGTGGGATTCTGCGGTGCTGCGTGTACTCCGTTGAGGGCGTCTCGGTAGCTCCTGCCAGAGGTGACGTTTGGTGATGCCACGGGCGGCGCCTTGTTAGCATTAGCGACGGCCTTGTTTTCGGAGCAGCGAGTGCTTTGGCCCTTTTGTATGCAGGGCATCCCTTGAAAGACGCAGGATGGTCCGCCTGGCAGTGGAAGCAGCACGCTTTGTCGTCCTCCCTCTTCTCACATGCCCTCGATTCGTGAGGGCCTCCACACTTTACACATCGGTATTCCAGGAAGCAGTAACGCTGTGTATGACCGAATCCTGGCACCTGAAGCATTGAGGCACGTCGTTGAACTTCTGCGGCGGTTCAATGGTTACTACCGACCTGCAGATCCGCTGACTTGGTAGACGTCTTTGTTGTTGCTGGAAGGCTCCAGGTTGGCGAAGAATATTCCCAGCGGTTCTTTAGTTCTTCTGCCAATGGGATTGTGCAGATCTCTAACAGCGTGCCCTTGTCTGCGAAGGTCTTCAATGATTTCCTCACGATCGGTGGAGTGGTGGAGTCCTTTGATGACAACCTTGTATGCACGTTCATCTTTCGGCTGGAAAGTCCGATGCCTCTTGTTTTGGGCCACAAGTTGGAGACGCAGAGCTGTATAGGACTCTTTGTCCGGCATCATGACACGTACGTTGTTGCCATTCACGGTCTTGTAGGTAAAATTGTTCTTCGGGCCTACAAGAGTCGTGATCATCTTGACGAGTGCCGAGATGTTGGTCACATCGGGGATAAAAATCGGAGGTGGCTTGATGGTCTTCGGGGTGGCTTTGGTTTCTCGGGGGTCTTGGGCTTGGAATCGTCTTTAGGTCCGGGTTCGTCATCAGAGCTCTCTTGGTCGTACTCGTCTTCTTCGGTCGAGAGTAAAGCGAAGGCGTTGTTGGCGAGCTTCTTGCGCAGAGCTGCGCTAGTGCTTGGCTTATCTTCCAGCTCCTCTCCCTGTGCTTTCTTTGCCGGTTTTCGCTTTATCTCGCCCGGCTCTGTATGCGAGGTGCTTCCCTCGCTGCTGGAGCTGCTCTTGCGTGTTCTCAGAGCCTTTTTGCGTGGTGTTGTTCCAAGCTTGTGGGTGCGCGGGGGGGCCTGCCAGTCCATCTTCTCCAAAGTTGATAAGGAGTGAGGAGGGGGGGGGGGGGGAAGCTGGGCACCGTAAGCCGGTGAGCCAGGCAGCACGTGGCTGCTGCTTTGCAATTATACCGCTGCTTCGAGCACTGGGTTTTTTGCGCTGATAACACGCACACTCGGGTGTGCGATGGTGTTAGTGCGAACTACCGTTAGGTACGTTGGCTGGGCCAATCAAAACGCGCGACAAGATCACGCGACGCGAAGTGGCTGGGCACAAGTAACGGGACTTACAACTGTGAACAATTTGCTAACAATTTGCTAACAATTTGCTGTCGATCCGCAGGCACGTCTGCACTCGTCGAGTGTTCGATCGCGACTGATCAATTTAGTGACGCATATGATATTGTCCCTATCATATAATTAATATAAAGACTTTAATGGATTGTGTCAAGTTGCCAAACACCTCGTCATCAATTTAGTGACGCATATGATATTGTCCCTATCATATAATTAATATAAAGACTTTAATGAATTGTGTCAAGTTGCCAAACACCTCGTCATCAATTTAGTGACGCATATGATATTGTCCTTATCATATAATTTTTGATATAAAGACTTTAAAGAATTGTATCAAGTTGCCAAACACCTCGTCATCAATTTAGTGACGCATATGATATTGTCCCTATCATATAATTAATATAAAGACTTTAATGGATTGTGTCAAGTTGCCAAACACCTCGTCATCAATTTAGTGACGCATATGATATTGTCCTTATCATATAATTTTTGATATAAAGACTTTAAAGAATTGTATCAAGTTGCCAAACACCTCGTCATCAATTTAGTGACGCATATGATATTGTCCCTATCATATAATTAATATACAGACTTTAATGAATTGTGTCAAGTTGCCAAACACCTCGTCATCAATTTAGTGACGCATATGATATTGTCCCTATCATATAATTTTTGATATATAGACTTTAAAGAATTGTATCAAGTTGCCAAACACCTCGTCATCAATTTAGTGACGCATATGATATTGTCCCTATCATATAATTAATATAAAGACTTTAATGGATTGTGTCAAGTTGCCAAACACCTCGTCATCAATTTAGTGACGCATATGATATTGTCCTTATTATATAATTTTTGATATAAAGACTTTAAAGAATTGTATCAAGTTGCCAAACACCTCGTCATCAATTTAGTGACGCATATGATATTGTCCCTATCATATAATTAATATACAGACTCTAATGAATTGTGTCAAGTTGCCAAACACCTCGTCATCAATTTAGTGACGCATATGATATTGTCCCTATCATATAATTTTGATATAAAGACTTTAAAGAATTGTATCAAGTTGCCAAACACCTCGTCATCAATTTAGTGACGCATATGATATTGTCCCTTTCATATAATTAATATAAAGACTTTAATGGATTGTGTCAAGTTGCCAAACACCTCGTCATCAACTACTATATTATGGTTGCGCCGACCTCTCATATTGTATTCTCTTATGTGTTCATAGGATTTTGACAATTATACGAGTAAATTAAATAATATACATATGAAAATGATTAATTATTATATGTATAAGGGAAAAAATGATGAAATATTCCCATATTATCTTAGTATTATAGAGGAAAGACCGTTTGCCGACCTCTGATATTGTTCAAACTTATGTATTTATATGATTTTGGCAATTATATGAGTAAATTAAAAAATATACATATGAAAATGGTTAATTATTATATGTATATGGGAAAAAATGCTAAGATATTCCCATATTCTCTTAGTATTATAGAGAAAAGCCATTTAAGTGAGAGGGTATAGTAGTGTAAACGACCGGAATTACGACAGAGGGTTCAAAAACTACTATAGGTAGGCAGTGGTTGCCGACCTCTCATATTGTTCAAAACTTATGTATTCATATGATTTTGGCAATTGTATGAGTAAATTAAATAATATACATATGAAAATGATTAATTATTATATGTATAAGGGAAAAAATGCTGAAATATTCCCACATTCTCTTAGTATTATAGAGAAAATCCATTATAGTGAGAGGGTATAGTAGTGTAAACGACCGGAATTACGACAGAGGGTTCAAAAACTACTATAGGTAGGCAGTGGTTGCCGACCTCTCATATTGTTCAAAACTTATGTATTCATATGAATTTGGCAATTATATGAGTAAATTAAATAATATACATATGAAAATGATTAATTATTATATGTATAAGGGAAAAAATGCTGAAATATTCCCACATTCTCTTAGTATTATAGAGAAAATCCATTATAGTGAGAGGGTATAGTAGTGTAAACGACCGGAATTACGACAGAGGGTTCAAAAACTACTATAGGTAGGCAGTGGTTGCCGACCTCTCATATTGTTCAAAACTTATGTATTCATATGATTTTGGCAATTATATGATTAAATTAAATAAT
Organism: Drosophila sechellia; assembly: GCF_004382195.2. NCBI lineage: Eukaryota > Metazoa > Arthropoda > Insecta > Diptera > Drosophilidae > Drosophila > Drosophila sechellia. The sequence continues at coordinate 5,165 of NW_022611222.1, forward strand.
ATACATATGAAAATGGTTAATTATTATATGTATATGGGAAAAAATGCAGAGATATTCCCATATTCTCTTAGTATTATAGAGAAAAGCCATTTAAGTGAGAGGGTATAGTAGTGTAAACGACCGGAATTACGACAGAGGGTTCAAAAACTACTATAGGTAGGCAGTGGTTGCCGACCTCTCATATTGTTCAAAACTTATGTATTCATATGATTTTGGCAATTGTATGAGTAAATTAAATAATATACATACGAAAATGATTAATTATTATATGTATATGGGAAAAAATGCAGAGATATTCCCATATTCTCTTAGTATTATAGAGAAAAGCCATTTAAGTGAGAGGGTATAGTAGTGTAAACCACCGGAATTACGACAGAGGGTTCAAAAACTACTATAGGTAGGCAGTGGTTGCCGACCTCTCATATTGTTCAAAACTTATGTATTCATATGATTTTGGCAATTGTATGAGTAAATTAAATAATATACATATGAAAATGATTAATTATTATATGTATAAGGGAAAAAATGCTGAAATATTCCCACATTCTCTTAGTATTATAGAGAAAATCCATTATAGTGAGAGGGTATAGTAGTGTAAACGACCGGAATTACGACAGAGGGTTCAAAAACTACTATAGGTAGGCAGTGGTTGCCGACCTCTCATATTGTTCAAAACTTATGTATTCATATGATTTTGGCAATTATATGATTAAATTAAATAATATACATATGAAAATGGTTAATTATTATATGTATATGGGAAAAAATGCTGAGATATTCCCATATTCTCTTAGTATTATAGAGAAAAGCCATTTAAGTGAGAGGGTATAGTAGTGTAAACGACCGGAATTACGACAGAGGGTTCAAAAACTACTATAGGTAGGCAGTGGTTGCCGACCTCTCATATTGTTCAAAACTTATGTATTCATATGATTTTGGCAATTGTATGAGTAAATTAAATAATATACATATGAAAATGATTAATTATTATATGTATAAGGGAAAAAATGCTGAAATATTCCCACATTCTCTTAGTATTATAGAGAAAATCCATTATAGTGAGAGGGTATAGTAGTGTAAACGACCGGAATTACGACAGAGGGTTCAAAAACTACTATAGGTAGGCAGTGGTTGCCGACCTCTCATATTGTTCAAAACTTATGTATTCATATGATTTTGGCAATTATATGATTAAATTAAATAATATACATATGAAAATGGTTAATTATTATATGTATATGGGAAAAAATGCTGAGATATTCCCATATTCTCTTAGTATTATAGAGAAAAGCCATTATAGTGAGAGGGTATAGTAGTGTAAACGACCGGAATTACGACAGAGGGTTCAAAAACTACTATAGGTAGGCAGTGGTTGCCGACCTCTCATATTGTTCAAAACTTATGTATTCATATGAATTTGGCAATTATATGAGTAAATTAAATAATAAACATATAAAAATTAATATTTATTATATGTATAAAAAAAAAAATAATCATATTATATATGAATAATGGAAAAAAAATGAAATGTTCCTATAATCTCTTAATATATAAGAGAATAGACCGTATGTTGGGTGGCAAACGGAATTGAAAATACCCGCTTTGAGGACAGCGGGTTCAAAAACTACTATAGGTAGGCAGTGGTTGCCGACCTCCCGCATTATTCGAAATATTTATTTCGGATTATGTTTATATTGGTTACATAAAATAAAGTATATTATTATCCGTACAAATTTGTTTCTCAGTTCTATAGAACACGGGACTTGGCTCCGCGGATAATAGGAATATACGCTTTTTAGATAATATCGTTGAAACAAAAGTCAAGTTTCTATTATATATAGAATAACAAATCGTTTCCATATATTATCGTTAATTTTTGGAGGCAGGCAAATATTAATTTATTACCTGCCGTATAGTTGGATTATTATATCGTTACGGTATAATACAAATATGGATTCTTATGAAAGAAATATAAAATTATATATTAAATGTGGAAATATTATCATATGCGCTTGGTTTTATGTTATATATTACCAGAGAGATATATGAAAAGAGATAAATTTTAAATTTATCTTCAAAATGCAAATGATTTAACTTAATATTTATATTGGTTAAACAAAAATTGTACATGTGTGGATACAATAATTATGTATGTTGGAAATAAAATGATATTTTATAATGAAATATGTATATATAAAAAGATAAAATTATAGAAACATATATATTACAATAATTATATGAAATTCTTGTTATATTGGTAAAACAAGTATAAATTAAAAATGAAAATATGGATTACGAATGCTATATAAAAATGGCCGTAATCGAATAGATTTTTTACTTATATTTATATATTTAAAATTTTACCCAAAGGCGAAATATTGAATTTTATTCAATATAATAAAAATCATGGAATTATATAAAGTGAAAAATCTATATATCTATTATATTGCTTATTTCGATTCAAAAAATATGAATGGAATATGAAGGAAAAACATTATTCTGGTTGATCCTGCCAGTAGTTATATGCTTGTCTCAAAGATTAAGCCATGCATGTCTAAGTACACACGAATTAAAAGTGAAACCGCAAAAGGCTCATTATATCAGTTATGGTTCCTTAGATCGTTAACAGTTACTTGGATAACTGTGGTAATTCTAGAGCTAATACATGCAATTAAAACATGAACCTTATGGGACATGTGCTTTTATTAGGCTAAAACCAAGCGATCGCAAGATCGTTATATTGGTTGAACTCTAGATAACATGCAGATCGTATGGTCTTGTACCGACGACAGATCTTTCAAATGTCTGCCCTATCAACTTTTGATGGTAGTATCTAGGACTACCATGGTTGCAACGGGTAACGGGGAATCAGGGTTCGATTCCGGAGAGGGAGCCTGAGAAACGGCTACCACATCTAAGGAAGGCAGCAGGCGCGTAAATTACCCACTCCCAGCTCGGGGAGGTAGTGACGAAAAATAACAATACAGGACTCATATCCGAGGCCCTGTAATTGGAATGAGTACACTTTAAATCCTTTAACAAGGACCAATTGGAGGGCAAGTCTGGTGCCAGCAGCCGCGGTAATTCCAGCTCCAATAGCGTATATTAAAGTTGTTGCGGTTAAAACGTTCGTAGTTGAACTTGTGCTTCATACGGGTAGTACAACTTACAATTGTGGTTAGTACTATACCTTTATGTATGTAAGCGTATTACCGGTGGAGTTCTTATATGTGATTAAATACTTGTATTTTTTCATATGTTCCTCCTATTTAAAAACCTGCACTAGTGCTCTTAAACGAGTGTTATTGTGGGCCGGTACTATTACTTTGAACAAATTAGAGTGCTTAAAGCAGGCTTCAAATGCCTGAATATTCTGTGCATGGGATAATGAAATAAGACCTCTGTTCTGCTTTCATTGGTTTTCAGATCAAGAGGTAATGATTAATAGAAGCAGTTTGGGGGCATTAGTATTACGACGCGAGAGGTGAAATTCTTGGACCGTCGTAAGACTAACTTAAGCGAAAGCATTTGCCAAAGATGTTTTCATTAATCAAGAACGAAAGTTAGAGGTTCGAAGGCGATCAGATACCGCCCTAGTTCTAACCATAAACGATGCCAGCTAGCAATTGGGTGTAGCTACTTTTATGGCTCTCTCAGTCGCTTCCCGGGAAACCAAAGCTTTTGGGCTCCGGGGGAAGTATGGTTGCAAAGCTGAAACTTAAAGGAATTGACGGAAGGGCACCACCAGGAGTGGAGCCTGCGGCTTAATTTGACTCAACACGGGAAAACTTACCAGGTCCGAACATAAGTGTGTAAGACAGATTGATAGCTCTTTCTCGAATCTATGGGTGGTGGTGCATGGCCGTTCTTAGTTCGTGGAGTGATTTGTCTGGTTAATTCCGATAACGAACGAGACTCAAATATATTAAATAGATATCTTCAGGATTATGGTGCTGAAGCTTATGTTAGCCTTCATTCATGGTGGCAGTAAAATGTTTATTGTGTTTGAATGTGTTTATGTAAGTGGAGCCGTACCTGTTGGTTTGTCCCATTATAAGGACACTAGCTTCTTAAATGGACAAATTGCGTCTAGCAATAATGAGATTGAGCAATAACAGGTCTGTGATGCCCTTAGATGTCCTGGGCTGCACGCGCGCTACAATGAAAGTATCAACGTGTATTTCCTAGACCGAGAGGTCCGGGTAAACCGCTGAACCACTTTCATGCTTGGGATTGTGAACTGAAACTGTTCACATGAACTTGGAATTCCCAGTAAGTGTGAGTCATTAACTCGCATTGATTACGTCCCTGCCCTTTGTACACACCGCCCGTCGCTACTACCGATTGAATTATTTAGTGAGGTCTCCGGACGTGATCACTGTGACGCCTTGCGTGTTACGGTTGTTTCGCAAAAGTTGACCGAACTTGATTATTTAGAGGAAGTAAAAGTCGTAACAAGGTTTCCGTAGGTGAACCTGCGGAAGGATCATTATTGTATAATATCCTTATCGTTAATAAATATTTGTTATAATACAAATAAATACAATTTACCAAAATAAAAATATTACAAAATGATTCCACGGAATCAAAAGTTAAAGTCAAAATAAAATGAAGATGGCTTTTATTTTATATGTGGGGCTTGGCAACCTCATAAAAAGACTTTAACATTATTAATGTTGCTGTGCGTATTTGTGGCAGTACTTACTACAACAACGGCGTTTCCTATAAAAACAAATTCTCGAAAATGGAAATCGAAGAAACTAAACTAAATTCGAAAGTAGAAGTCGAATTAAAATAAAAATAATTTTGAATGTGTGGTAATCAAAATAAGTGTGTGTGTATATGGACCATAATATACACGCGTTGCGAATATGTATTGTTCATCTATGTTATGAGCATACGTTGGCTAATGCAACAACCTAAAATATACAATGTTTGTACCTGTCATCCATCAGGTTAATGTTTTATATAAATTTTGCAGTATGTGTCACCCAAAATAGCAAACCATAACCAGATTATTATGATACATAATGCTTATATGAAACTAAGACATTTCGCAACATTTATTTTAGGTATAAAAATAAATTTATTGAAGGAATTGATATATGCCAGTAAAATGGTGTATTTTTAATTTCTTTCAATAAAAACAATATTGACATTATATAAAATTGAATTATAAAACTCTAAGCGGTGGATCACTCGGCTCATGGGTCGATGAAGAACGCAGCAAACTGTGCGTCATCGTGTGAACTGCAGGACACATGAACATCGACATTTTGAACGCATATCGCAGTCCATGCTGTTATGTACTTTAATTAATTTTATAGTGCTGCTTGGACTACATATGGTTGAGGGTTGTAAGACTATGCTAATTAAGTTGTTTATAAATTTTTTATAAGCATATGGTATATTATTGGATTAAATAATGATTTTATTCATAATATTAAAAAAGAAATGAAAAACATTATCTCACATTTGAATGTGAAAAACGAAGAGAAATATTTTCTTTTTCAATCAAATAATACTGAGAAATGTCTAGCATAAAAAATTGAAATATTTTTCATCTAGAATTGTCTCTTATTAATGATTCGGAAAAAGAAAAATCTTGGTTTTGTTATTATTCTTCGTTGGTTCGTTAAATGGATAAAAATGACTTTGCTTACAAGAACTATTGGAACTATTTATAACGAATTTAATTGATTGTTTTATCATTTATATATAAAGAATTTATGGCAAAATATAGTTATATATACAACCTCAACTCATATGGGACTACCCCCTGAATTTAAGCATATTAATTAGGGGAGGAAAAGAAACTAACAAGGATTTTCTTAGTAGCGGCGAGCGAAAAGAAAACAGTTCAGCACTAAGTCACTTTGTCTATATGGCAAATGTGAGATGCAGTGTATGGAGCGTCAATATTCTAGTATGAGAAATTAATGATTTAAGTCCTTCTTAAATGAGGCCATTTACCCATAGAGGGTGCCAGGCCCGTATAACGTTAATGATTGCTAGATGATGTTTCCAAAGAGTCGTGTTGCTTGATAGTGCAGCACTAAGTGGGTGGTAAACTCCATCTAAAACTAAATATAACCATGAGACCGATAGTAAACAAGTACCGTGAGGGAAAGTTGAAAAGAACTCTGAATAGAGAGTTAAACAGTACGTGAAACTGCTTAGAGGTTAAGCCCGATGAACCTGAATATCCGTTATGGAAAATTCATCATTAAAATTGTAATATTTAAATAATATTATTAAGAATAATGTGCATTTTTTCCATATAAGGACATTGTAATCTATTAGCATATCCCAAATTTATCATAAAATATAACTTATAGTTTATTCCAATTAAATTGCTTGCATTTTAACACAGAATAAATGTTATTAATTTGATAAAGTGCTGATAGATTTATATTATTACAGAGCGTTAATTTTTCGGAATTATATAATGGCATAATTATCATTGATTTTTGTGTTTATTATATGCTCTTGTATGATTAACAATGCGAAAGATTCAGGATACCTTCGGGACCCGTCTTGAAACACGGACCAAGGAGTCTAACATATGTGCAAGTTATTGGGATGTAAACCTAATAGCGTAATTAACTTGACTAATAATGGGATTAGTTTTTTAGCTATTTATAGCTAATTAACACAATCCCGGGGCGTTCTATATAGTTATGTATAATGTATATTTATATTATTTATGCCTCTAACTGGAACGTACCTTGAGCATATATGCTGTGACCCGAAAGATGGTGAACTATACTTGATCAGGTTGAAGTCAGGGGAAACCCTGATGGAAGACCGAAACAGTTCTGACGTGCAAATCGATTGTCAGAATTGAGTATAGGGGCGAAAGACCAATCGAACCATCTAGTAGCTGGTTCCTTCCGAAGTTTCCCTCAGGATAGCTGGTGCATTTTAATATTATATAAAATAATCTTATCTGGTAAAGCGAATGATTAGAGGCCTTAGGGTCGAAACGATCTTAACCTATTCTCAAACTTTAAATGGGTAAGAACCTTAACTTTCTTGATATGAAGTTCAAGGTTATGATATAATGTGCCCAGTGGGCCACTTTTGGTAAGCAGAACTGGCGCTGTGGGATGAACCAAACGTAATGTTACGGTGCCCAAATTAACAACTCATGCAGATACCATGAAAGGCGTTGGTTGCTTAAAACAGCAGGACGGTGATCATGGAAGTCGAAATCCGCTAAGGAGTGTGTAACAACTCACCTGCCGAAGCAACTAGCCCTTAAAATGGATGGCGCTTAAGTTGTATACCTATACATTACCGCTAAAGTAGATGATTTATATTACTTGTGATATAAATTTTGAAACTTTAGTGAGTAGGAAGGTACAATGGTATGCGTAGAAGTGTTTGGCGTAAGCCTGCATGGAGCTGCCATTGGTACAGATCTTGGTGGTAGTAGCAAATAATCGAATGAGACCTTGGAGGACTGAAGTGGAGAAGGGTTTCGTGTGAACAGTGGTTGATCACGAGTTAGTCGGTCCTAAGTTCAAGGCGAAAGCCGAAAATTTTCAAGTAAAACAAAAATGCCTAACTATATAAACAAAGCGAATATAATACACTTGAATAATTTTGAACGAAAGGGAATACGGTTCCAATTCCGTAACCTGTTGAGTATCCGTTTGTTATTAAATATGGGCCTCGTGCTCATCCTGGCAACAGGAACGACCATAAAGAAGCCGTCGAGAGATATCGGAAGAGTTTTCTTTTCTGTTTTATAGCCGTACTACCATGGAAGTCTTTCGCAGAGAGATATGGTAGATGGGCTAGAAGAGCATGACATATACTGTTGTGTCGATATTTTCTCCTCGGACCTTGAAAATTTATGGTGGGGACACGCAAACTTCTCAACAGGCCGTACCAATATCCGCAGCTGGTCTCCAAGGTGAAGAGTCTCTAGTCGATAGAATAATGTAGGTAAGGGAAGTCGGCAAATTAGATCCGTAACTTCGGGATAAGGATTGGCTCTGAAGATTGAGATAGTCGGGCTTGATTGGGAAACAATAACATGGTTTATGTGCTCGTTCTGGGTAAATAGAGTTTCTAGCATTTATGTTAGTTACTTGTTCCCCGGATAGTTTAGTTACGTAGCCAATTGTGGAACTTTCTTGCTAAAATTTTTAAGAATACTATTTGGGTTAAACCAATTAGTTCTTATCAATTATAACGATTATCAATTAACAATCAATTCAGAACTGGCACGGACTTGGGGAATCCGACTGTCTAATTAAAACAAAGCATTGTGATGGCCCTAGCGGGTGTTGACACAATGTGATTTCTGCCCAGTGCTCTGAATGTCAAAGTGAAGAAATTCAAGTAAGCGCGGGTCAACGGCGGGAGTAACTATGACTCTCTTAAGGTTTGATTGATAGCGAAGGGTCTCCTCAGCAAATATGATAGTCATATCATTAGCGTCCAGGTTATGAGAGGCAGTCTCGGTTGTTTTAAACAGTTCATGTACCTGAGCGGGTTTTCCCGAGATTGGACTTAGCTAAAACGTTTGGTTCAAAACATTTGCTTGCTGTCTTGGCATAACATCAATAAAGGCATAAACATCGCAAATAATGGTAATATATAAATTGGCTATGAGGATGGTTTTAGTACGTAGGCGTTGCGGAACTTCGGTTCAGATAGAGCAATGAATCGTGCATGCTAGGAAACTGAAGTGTTGACAGACCTAGTATCTTTCGATAGATTTCCATACCTCCGCGATCAAAAAAAAAAAAAAAAAAAAAAAATAGCCAAATGCCTCGTCATCTAATTAGTGACGCGCATGAATGGATTAACGAGATTCCTACTGTCCCTATCTACTATCTAGCGAAACCACAGCCAAGGGAACGGGCTTGGAATAATTAGCGGGGAAAGAAGACCCTTTTGAGCTTGACTCTAATCTGGCAGTGTAAGGAGACATAAGAGGTGTAGAATAAGTGGGAGATATTAGACCTCGGTTTGGTATCGTCAATGAAATACCACTACTCTTATTGTTTCCTTACTTACTTGATTAAATGGAACGTGTATCATTTCCTAGCCATTATACGGATATATTTATTATATCTTATGGTATTGGGTTTTGATGCAAGCTTCTTGATCAAAGTATCACGAGTTTGTTATATAATCGCAAACAAATTCTTTAATAAAACGATGCATTTATGTATTTTTGATTTGAAAATTTGGTATAACTCCAATTACTCAGGTATGATCCAATTCAAGGACATTGCCAGGTAGGGAGTTTGACTGGGGCGGTACATCTCTCAAATAATAACGGAGGTGTCCCAAGGCCAGCTCAGTGCGGACAGAAACCACACATAGAGCAAAAGGGCAAATGCTGACTTGATCTCGGTGTTCAGTACACACAGGGACAGCAAAAGCTCGGCCTATCGATCCTTTTGGTTTAAAGAGTTTTTAACAAGAGGTGTCAGAAAAGTTACCATAGGGATAACTGGCTTGTGGCGGCCAAGCGTTCATAGCGACGTCGCTTTTTGATCCTTCGATGTCGGCTCTTCCTATCATTGTGAAGCAAAATTCACCAAGCGTTGGATTGTTCACCCATGCAAGGGAACGTGAGCTGGGTTTAGACCGTCGTGAGACAGGTTAGTTTTACCCTACTAATGACAAAACGTTGTTGCGACAGCATTCCTGCGTAGTACGAGAGGAACCGCAGGTACGGACCAATGGCACAATACTTGTTCGAGCGAACAGTGGTATGACGCTACGTCCGTTGGATTATGCCTGAACGCCTCTAAGGTCGTATCCGTGCTGGACTGCAATGATAAATAAGGGGCAATTTGCATTGTATGGCTTCTAAACCATTTAAAGTTTATAATTTATTTTATAAACGACAATGGATGTGATGCCAATGTAATTTGTAACATAGTAAATTAGGAGGATCTTCGATCACCTGATGCCGCGCTAGTTACATATAAAAGCATTATTTAATACAATGACAAAGCCTAGAATCAATTGTAAACGACTTTTGTAACAGGCAAGGTGTTGTAAGTGGTTGAGCAGCTGCCATACTGCGATCCACTGAAGCTTATCCTTTGCTTGATGATTCGATAAATAAATGATTTTTTCCTGTAGCCAAACACCTCGTCATCAATTTAGTGACGCATATGATATTGTCCCTATCATATAATTAATATAAAGACTTTAATGGATTGTGTCAAGTTGCCAAACACCTCGTCATCAATTTAGTGACGCATATGATATTGTCCCTATCATATAATTAATATAAAGACTTTAATGAATTGTGTCAAGTTGCCAAACACCTCGTCATCAATTTAGTGACGCATATGATATTGTCCCTATCATATAATTTTTGATATAAAGACTTTAAAGAATTGTATCAAGTTGCCAAACACCTCGTCATCAATTTAGTGACGCATATGATATTGTCCCTATCATATAATTAATATACAGACTTTAATGAATTGTGTCAAGTTGCCAAACACCTCGTCATCAATTTAGTGACGCATATGATATTGTCCTTATCATATAATTTTTGATATAAAGACTTTAAAGAATTGAATCAAGTTGCCAAACACCTCGTCATCAATTTAGTGACGCATATGATATTGTCCCTATCATATAATTAATATAAAGACTTTAATGGATTGTGTCAAGTTGCCAAACACCTCGTCATCAATTTAGTGACGCATATGATATTGTCCCTATCATATAATTAATATAAAGACTTTAATGAATTGTGTCAAGTTGCCAAACACCTCGTCATCAATTTAGTGACGCATATGATATTGTCCTTATCATATAATTTTTGATATAAAGACTTTAAAGAATTGTATCAAGTTGCCAAACACCTCGTCATCAATTTAGTGACGCATATGATATTGTCCCTATCATATAATTAATATAAAGACTTTAATGGATTGTGTCAAGTTGCCAAACACCTCGTCATCAATTTAGTGACGCATATGATATTGTCCTTATCATATAATTTTTGATATAAAGACTTTAAAGAATTGTATCAAGTTGCCAAACACCTCGTCATCAATTTAGTGACGCATATGATATTGTCCCTATCATATAATTAATATACAGACTTTAATGAATTGTGTCAAGTTGCCAAACACCTCGTCATCAATTTAGTGACGCATATGATATTGTCCCTATCATATAATTTTTGATATATAGACTTTAAAGAATTGTATCAAGTTGCCAAACACCTCGTCATCAATTTAGTGACGCATATGATATTGTCCCTATCATATAATTAATATAAAGACTTTAATGGATTGTGTCAAGTTGCCAAACACCTCGTCATCAATTTAGTGACGCATATGATATTGTCCTTATTATATAATTTTTGATATAAAGACTTTAAAGAATTGTATCAAGTTGCCAAACACCTCGTCATCAATTTAGTGACGCATATGATATTGTCCCTATCATATAATTAATATACAGACTCTAATGAATTGTGTCAAGTTGCCAAACACCTCGTCATCAATTTAGTTTTTTTTTTTTCTTTAGCGTGCGTTTATTTATTTAAAATCTGTCCTAGTGGACAATAATTAAATGGTTTTGCGGGGGAACATTAGCTTAAGGGATACTATTGTACATGTATTTGTGGCGGGTTTTATATGTGTTGTCTATTGTTGTGGAAGATCGAGAGGGTGTCTCCTCATGAGACGTCTGCTTGTTTGGCTATTGTCTAACAGGTTGGTGGCGAGGTGGTTAGGGTGGTTTTCGAGCCTTTTCAGGTATCTCTCGCTGAGCCTGGAGATTTCATCAGCGACTTGTGGGATTCCAAGTTCCCTATGTATGGCGACATTCTCGTGGTAGGGATGCGCATTACAGGCAATTCTCAAGCACCTATTCTGGAACCGCTGTATACGCAGGCGATTCGTGTGGCTTGCCGTGCCCCATAGCTGTATCCCGTAGGTCCAGATGGGCTTGAGAATTGCCTTGTACACCAGGATTTTGTGGTTCTGCCTTAGCTTGGACCCTCTCCCAATAAGCCAATGCATCTGCCTCAGACGCGCATCGGCCTGTATGCGTTTGCTGACGATGTGGGGACGCCAAGTGAGCCTGCGGTCCAGGGTAAGTCCTAGGTACTTGGGTGCGGGTGCGTTGGGAATGATGACTCCGTTTAGCGTGACCGGTGGGCAGTCTCCTCTCCTTAGTGCAAATGTTGTTTGGGTAGATTTTTCCGCGTTCACTACGATGTTCCACCTGCTGAGCCAGGGATGTAGCGCGTCCATTTGCCTTTGGATTGTTTCGGAGGCTTCTCGTGGGTCGGATGAGGAGGCGAGGAAAGCCGTGTCATCTGCATAAGTCGCTATAGTTAGGTTCCTGGAGGGGATTATGGGAAGGTCTGCGGTGTAAAGGGTGTACAGTATTGGTCCGAGCACACTGCCTTGCGGAACTCCAGCTCTGATCAGTCTGGGTAGGCTTATTGCACTTCCGCATCTGACTTGGAATGCTCTTCCCTCAGTGTAGGATTTGAGGAGGGTAAAATGGGGGCTTGGGAGGTAGGATTTGAGTTTATGGAGGAGTCCAGGATGCCAAACTCTGTCGAATGCCTGCTTCACGTCGAGCATTACAGCGCAGCAGTATTTCTTTTGCTCGAATGCCTCGAGGATCCGTTCGACTAGCCGGTGGCATTGCTCTGGTGTTCCGTGGGAGCGCCTGAAGCCAAACTGGTGATCGGGGATCAAACCAGCCTCATCCAGTACTGGCAATACTCTGCGCAAAAATACTCTTTCGAGTATTTTGGAGAGGATTGCCAGCAAACTAATCGGACGATAGGAGGCGAGATTGGCTTCAGGCTTACCAGGCTTGAGGAGGACAATAACCTCTGCTCTTTTCCACTCTTCCGGGAAGTACCCTAGCCGGAAGCAGCTGTTGTAAATGCTGGCCAGCATTTGTGTGCAGCGGGATGGGAGCATTTTTAGGGCCGCCGCATCTATACGATCCAGGCCTGGAGATTTGTTGTTCTTCAGTAGAGCAATCTCCTGCGCAACTTCCTCAGGGTCGACTGGTTCCAACGGGGGACCGGGAGAGCTTGGGCTATTGAGAAACCGGGCTGTTTCAGCATGTTCTTCGGCAGTGCAGCAGTCGAACGGAGAGAAGGCGTTGTAAAGGTGTTCGGCGAAAGCTTCTGCTCTTTCAGCATCCGAAAGGCACCAGGATCCATCTGCTTTGCGCACTGCGGAAACCTTTTTGGCTGGTCGTTTAATGTGGCGGGTGACGTTCCACAGATTGTGGTCTGGGTCCCCGGGAGAGAGTTCCTCGAGGAATCTGAGGAAGGAGTCCTGGCGTAGGCTGGAGATCTTGTCCTTCAACTCCTTTGTGGCGTGATTGAGCGCTGTTTTGTCTCTTGGATTGCGCGTCAAGAACCAAACTCTCCTGAGACGCCTCTTCTCAGTCACGAATGCCGCAATTTCCGGGGACCAGAGGTGGAGGTCCCTGCTAGGTGTTCTCGCAGTCTTTGGTGGCGGTGGGCTTGCGAATTCCGCAGCGTTTTGCATCTGCCTGGTGAGATTCCCGATAGCTTCATCAATGTTCCTGGGTGTGTTGAGGATGGGGTTCGGATTGACGGTGGAGAGCATCCAGGACGCGAACTTGGCGGCGTCGGTATATTTTCCAGTGAGCCTTCTGAGCGGGGTTTTCCTGAGGACTGGCGTGTTGATTAGCACGTTTATTGCACAGTGGTCTGACAGGAGATCAGCATTTGTTGTGCAGCTGATCTTCGCATGCCCTATGCCTTTCGACACAGCAAAGTCCAGTAGGTCTGGAGTCTTGAGGGGATTCGTTGGCCAGTGAGTGGGCTCGCCAGTGGAGTGGCAGTCCAGTCGGTGGCGTTGCAGGTACCCAAACAGAGTTTTCCCTTTGGGGTTGTTGGCGCGCGATCCCCACCAAGAATGTTTGGCGTTATAATCTCCAGCTGCTATGAAGCGGGGCCCAAAATGCTCGAAGAACTCACTGAGGTGAGATGCTGTTATGCGGTATCTGGGGGGAAAGTAGACCGCTCCAATGTCTAAATCTCCTTGCGGGCTGACAATCCTGATGACAGGACATTGTGCCCAGTCTTGCTGAAACGCGGGCAGCTCTAGGTATTGAATACCGCTCCTGATGAGGATGGCTGCTCCACCGCGTGCTCTGCCAGAAGGATGGTCTGCATGGATGAGGTCATATCCGCTGATATTAAAGTGGGATCTGGGGGAGAAGTGGGTTTCGGCTACGAGTAGGATATCGATCTGGTGGGTCTTCAGATGGTGCTCGACTATGGCCTTGCTGTTCTGCAGGCCGTTCGCATTCCAGACGACTAGGTGGAGCTTTAGTTGCATGACTTGCTGTTGAGAATGGTGGCCACCAGCTGTGTCATCTGGGTGAACATGCGCTCCATCATCCTTTCCATCATTCCTTCCATGCGAGCGAACATCGCTTCTATCTGACCGGAGTGTGGGGTTTCTGTTTGGGTTTGGACTGGGGTTGTGGGATTCTGCGGTGCTGCGTGCACTCCGTTGAGGGCGTCTCGGTAGCTCCTGCCAGAGGTGACGTTTGGTGATGCCACGGGCGGCGCCTTGTTAGCATTAGCGACGGGCCTTGTTTTCGGAGCAGCGAGTGCTTTGGCCCTTTTGTATGCAGGGCATCCCTTGAAAGACGCAGGATGGTCCGCCTGGCAGTGGAAGCAGCACGCTTTGTCGTCCTCCCTCTTCTCACATGCCCTCGATTCGTGAGGGCCTCCACACTTTACACATCGGTATTCCAGGAAGCAGTAACGCTGTGTATGACCGAATCCTTGGCACCTGAAGCATTGAGGCACGTCGTTGAACTTCTGCGGCGGTTCAATGGTTACTACCGACCTGCAGATCCGCTTGACTTGGTAGACGTCTTTGTTGTTGCTGGAAGGCTCCAGGTTGGCGAAGAATATTCCCAGCGGTTCTTTAGTTCTTCTGCCAATGGGATTGTGCAGATCTCTAACAGCGTGCCCTTGTCTGCGAAGGTCTTCAATGATTTCCTCACGATCGGTGGAGTGGTGGAGTCCTTTGATGACAACCTTGTATGCACGTTCATCTTTCGGCTGGAAAGTCCGATGCCTCTTGTTTTGGGCCACAAGTTGGAGACGCAGAGCTGTATAGGACTCTTTGTCCGGCATCATGACACGTACGTTGTTGCCATTCACGGTCTTGTAGGTAAAATTGTTCTTCGGGCCTACAAGAGTCGTGATCATCTTGACGAGTGCCGAGATGTTGGTCACATCGGGGATAAAAATCGGAGGTGGCTTGATGGTCTTCGGGGTGGGCTTTGGTTTCTCGGGGGTCTTGGGCTTGGAATCGTCTTTAGGTCCGGGTTCGTCATCAGAGCTCTCTTGGTCGTACTCGTCTTCTTCGGTCGAGAGTAAAGCGAAGGCGTTGTTGGCGAGCTTCTTGCGCAGAGCTGCGCTAGTGCTTGGCTTATCTTCCAGCTCCTCTCCCTGTGCTTTCTTTGCCGGTTTTCGCTTTATCTCGCCCGGCTCTGTATGCGAGGTGCTTCCCTCGCTGCTGGAGCTGCTCTTGCGTGTTCTCAGAGCCTTTTTTGCGTGGTGTTGTTCCAAGCTTGTGGGTGCGCGGGGGGCCTGCCAGTCCATCTTCTCCAAAGTTGATAAGGAGTGAGGAGGGGGGGGGGGGGGAAGCTGGGCACCGTAAGCCGGTGAGCCAGGCAGCACGTGGCTGCTGCTTTGCAATTATACCGCTGCTTCGAGCACTGGGTTTTTTGCGCTGATAACACGCACACTCGGGTGTGCGATGGTGTTAGTGCGAACTACCGTTAGGTACGTTGGCTGGGCCAATCAAAACGCGCGACAAGATCACGCGACGCGAAGTGGCTGGGCACAAGTAACGGGACTTACAACTGTGAACAATTTGCTAACAATTTGCTAACAATTTGCTGTCGATCCGCAGGCACGTCTGCACTCGTCGAGTGTTCGATCGCGACTGATCAATTTAGTGACGCATATGATATTGTCCCTATCATATAATTTTTGATATAAAGACTTTAAAGAATTGTATCAAGTTGCCAAACACCTCGTCATCAATTTAGTGACGCATATGATATTGTCCCTTTCATATAATTAATATAAAGACTTTAATGGATTGTGTCAAGTTGCCAAACACCTCGTCATCAACTACTATATTATGGTTGCGCCGACCTCTCATATTGTATTCTCTTATGTGTTCATAGGATTTTGACAATTATACGAGTAAATTAAATAATATACATATGAAAATGATTAATTATTATATGTATAAGGGAAAAAATGATGAAATATTCCCATATTATCTTAGTATTATAGAGGAAAGACCGTTGCCGACCTCTGATATTGTTCAAACTTATGTATTTATATGATTTTGGCAATTATATGAGTAAATTAAAAAATATACATATGAAAATGGTTAATTATTATATGTATATGGGAAAAAATGCTAAGATATTCCCATATTCTCTTAGTATTATAGAGAAAAGCCATTTAAGTGAGAGGGTATAGTAGTGTAAACGACCGGAATTACGACAGAGGGTTCAAAAACTACTATAGGTAGGCAGTGGTTGCCGACCTCTCATATTGTTCAAAACTTATGTATTCATATGATTTTGGCAATTATATGATTAAATTAAATAATATACATATGAAAATGATTAATTATTATATGTATAAGGGAAAAATGCTGAATATTCCCACATTCTCTTAGTATTATAGAGAAAATCCATTATAGTGAGAGGGTATAGTAGTGTAAACGACCGGAATTACGACAGAGGGTTCAAAAACTACTATAGTAGGCAGTGGTTGCCGACCTCTCATATTGTTCAAAACTTATGTATTCATATGAATTTGGCAATTATATGAGTAAATTAAATAATAAACATATAAAAATTAATATTTATTATATGTATAAAAAAAAAAATAATCATATTATATATGAATAATGGAAAAAAAATGAATGTTCCTATAATCTCTTAATATATAAGAGAATAGACCGTATGTTGGGTGGCAAACGGAATTGAAAATACCCGCTTTGAGGACAGCGGGTTCAAAAACTACTATAGGTAGGCAGTGGTTGCCGACCTCCCGCATTATTCGAAATATTTATTTCGGATTATGTTTATATTGGTTACATAAAATAAAGTATATTATTATCCGTACAAATTTGTTTCTCAGTTCTATAGAACACGGGACTTGGCTCCGCGGATAATAGGAATATACGCTTTTTAGATAATATCGTTGAAACAAAAGTCAAGTTTCTATTATATATAGAATAACAAATCGTTTCCATATATTATCGTTAATTTTTGGAGGCAGGCAAATATTAATTTATTACCTGCCGTATAGTTGGATTATTATATCGTTACGGTATAATACAAATATGGATTCTTATGAAAGAAATATAAAATTATATATTAAATGTGGAAATATTATCATATGCGCTTGGTTTTATGTTATATATTACCAGAGAGATATATGAAAAGAGATAAATTTTAAATTTATCTTCAAAATGCAAATGATTTAACTTAATATTTATATTGGTTAAACAAAATTGTACATGTGTGGATACAATAATTATGTATGTTGGAAATAAAATGATATTTTATAATGAAATATGTATATATAAAAAGATAAAATTATAGAAACATATATATTACAATAATTATATGAAATTCTTGTTATATTGGTAAAACAAGTATAAATTAAAAATGAAAATATGGATTACGAATGCTATATAAAAATGGCCGTAATCGAATAGATTTTTTACTTATATTTATATATTTAAAATTTTACCCAAAGGCGAAATATTGAATTTTATTCAATATAATAAAAATCATGGAATTATATAAAGTGAAAAATCTATATATCTATTATATTGCTTATTTCGATTCAAAAAATATGAATGGAATATGAAGGAAAAACATTATTCTGGTTGATCCTGCCAGTAGTTATATGCTTGTCTCAAAGATTAAGCCATGCATGTCTAAGTACACACGAATTAAAAGTGAAACCGCAAAAGGCTCATTATATCAGTTATGGTTCCTTAGATCGTTAACAGTTACTTGGATAACTGTGGTAATTCTAGAGCTAATACATGCAATTAAAACATGAACCTTATGGACATGTGCTTTTATTAGGCTAAAACCAAGCGATCGCAAGATCGTTATATTGGTTGAACTCTAGATAACATGCAGATCGTATGGTCTTGTACCGACGACAGATCTTTCAAATGTCTGCCCTATCAACTTTTGATGGTAGTATCTAGGACTACCATGGTTGCAACGGGTAACGGGGAATCAGGGTTCGATTCCGGAGAGGGAGCCTGAGAAACGGCTACCACATCTAAGGAAGGCAGCAGGCGCGTAAATTACCCACTCCCAGCTCGGGGAGGTAGTGACGAAAAATAACAATACAGGACTCATATCCGAGGCCCTGTAATTGGAATGAGTACACTTTAAATCCTTTAACAAGGACCAATTGGAGGGCAAGTCTGGTGCCAGCAGCCGCGGTAATCCAGCTCCAATAGCGTATATTAAAGTTGTTGCGGTTAAAACGTTCGTAGTTGAACTTGTGCTTCATACGGGTAGTACAACTTACAATTGTGGTTAGTACTATACTTTATGTATGTAGCGTATTACCGGTGGAGTTCTTATATGTGATTAATACTTGTATTTTTTCATATGTTCCTCCTATTTAAAAACCTGCACTAGTGCTCTTAAACGAGTGTTATTGTGGGCCGGTACTATTACTTTGAACAAATTAGAGTGCTTAAAGCAGGCTTCAAATGCCTGAATATTCTGTGCATGGGATAATGAAATAAGACCTCTGTTCTGCTTCATTGGTTTTCAGATCAAAGGTAATGATTAATAGAAGCAGTTTGGGGGCATTAGTATTACGACGCGAGAGGTGAAATTCTTGGACCGTCGTAAGACTAACTTAAGCGAAAGCATTTGCCAAGAGTTTTCATTAATCAAGAACGAAAGTTAGAGGTTCGAAGGCGATCAGATACCGCCCTAGTTCTAACCATAAACGATGCCAGCTAGCAATGGGTGTAGCTACTTTATGGCTCTCTCAGTCGCTTCCGGGAAACCAAAGCTTTGGGCTCCGGGGGAAGTATGGTTGCAAAGAGCTGAAACTTAAAGGAATTGACGGAAGGGCACCACCAGGAGGGAGCCTGCGGCTTAATTTGACTCAACACGGGAAACTTACCAGGTCCGAACATAAGTGTGTAAGACAGAGTTGATAGCTCTTTCTCGAACTATGGGTGGTGGTGCATGGCCGTTCTTAGTTCGTGGAGTGATTTGTCTGGTTAATTCGATAACGAACGAGACTCAAATATATTAAATAGATATCTTCAGGATTATGGTGCTGAAGTTATGTTAGCCTTCATTCATGGTGGCAGTAAATATGTTTATTGTGTTTGGAATGTGTTTATGTAAGTGGAGCCGTACCTGTTGGTTTGTCCCATTATAAGGACACTAGCTTCTTAAATGGACAAATTGCGTCTAGCAATAATGAGATTGAGAGCAATAACAGGTCTGTGATGCCTTAGATGTCCTGGGCTGCACGCGCGCTACAATGAAAGTATCAACGTGTATTTCCTAGACCGAGAGGTCCGGGTAAACCGCTGAAGCCATTCATGCTTGGGATTTGTGAACTGAAACTGTTCACATGAACTTGGAATTCCCGTAAGTGTGAGTCATTAACTCGCATTGATTACGTCCCTGCCCTTTTGTACACACCGCCCGTCGCTACTACCGTGAATTGATTTATTGAGGTCCTCCGGACGTGATCACTGTGACGCCCTTGCGGTGTTACGGGTGTTTCGCAAAAGTTGACCGAACTTGATTATTTAGAGGAAGTAAAAGTCGTAACAAGGTTCCGTAGGTGAACCTGCGGAAGGATCATTATTGTATAATATCCTTATCGTTAATAAATATTTGTTATAATACATAAATAAATACAATTTACCAAAATAAAATATACAAAATGATTCCACGGAATCAAAAGTTAAAGTCAAAATAAAAATGAAGATGGCTTTTATTTTATATGTGGGGCTTGGCAACCTCATAAAAAGACTTTAACATTATTAATGTTGCTGTGCGTATTTGTGGCAGTACTTACTACAGACAACGGCGTTTCCTATAAAAACAAATTTCTCGAAAATGGAAATCGAAGAAAACTAAACTAAATTCGAAAGTAGAAGTCGAATTAAAATAAAAATAATTTTGAATGTGTGGTAACAAAATAAGTGTTGTGTATATGGACCATAAATACACGCGTTGCGAATATGTATTGTTCATCTATGTTATGAGCATACGTTGGCTAATGCAACAACCTAAAATATCAATGTTTGTACCTGTCATCCATCAGGTTAATGTTTTATAATAAATTTTGCAGTATGTGTCACCCAAAATAGCAAACCATAACCAGATTAATAGTAATAATGCTTATATGAAACTAAGACATTTCGCAACATTTATTTTAGGTATATAAAATAAATTTATTGAAGGAATTGGATATATGCCAGTAAAATGGTGTATTTTTAATTTCTTTCAATAAAAACAATATTGACATTATAAAAATTGAATTATAAAACTCTAAGCGGTGGATCACTCGGCTCATGGGTCGATGAAGAACGCAGCAAACTGTGCGTCATCGTGTGAACTGCAGGACACTGACATCGACATTTTGAACGCATATCGCAGTCCATGCTGTTATGTACTTTAATTAATTTTATAGTGCTGCTTGGACTACATATGGTTAGGGGTGTAATACTAGCTAATTAAGTTGTTATAAATTTTTTATAAGCATATGGTATATTATTGATAAATAATGATTTATTCATAATATTAAAAAAGAAATGAAAAACATTATCTCACATTTGAATGTGAAAAACAAGAGAAATATTTTCTTTTTCATCAAATAATACTGAGAAATTCTAGCATAAAAAATTGAAATATTTTTCATCTGAATTGTCTCTTATTAATGATTCGGAAAAGAAAATCTTGTTTTGTTATTATTCTTCGTTTGGTTCGTTAAATGGATAAAAATGACTTTGCTTACAAGAACTATTGGAACTATTTATAACGAATTTAAATTGATTGTTTTTATCTTATATATAAGAATTTATGGCAAAATATAGTATATATACAACCTCAACTCATATGGGACACCCCCTGAATTTAAGCATATTAATTAGGGGAGGAAAAGAAACTAACAAGGATTTTCTTAGTAGCGGCGAGCGAAAAGAAAACAGTTCAGCACTAAGTCACTTTGTCTATATGGCAAAGTGAGATGCAGTGTATGGAGCGTCAATATTCTAGTATGAGAAATTAATGATTTAAGTCTTCTTAAATGAGGCCATTTACCCATAAGGGTGCCAGGCCCGTATAACGTTTAATGATTGCTAGATGATGTGTCCAAAGAGTCGTGTTGCTTGATAGTGCAGCACTAAGTGGGTGAAACTCCATCTAAAACTAAATATAACCATGAGACCGATAGTAAACAAGTACCGTGAGGGAAAGTTGAATAAGAACTCTGAATAGAGAGTTAAACAGTACGTGAAACTGCTTAGAGGTAAGCCCGATGAACAATATCCGTTGGAAAATCATTAAAATTTGTAAATATTTAAATAATATTATTAAGAATAATGTGCATTTTTCATATAAGGACATTGTAATCTATTAGCATATCCCAATTTATCATAAAATATAACTTATAGTT
>NW_022611223.1:0-25392 GCF_004382195.2 Drosophila sechellia
TGAAACTGTTCACATGAACTTGGAATTCCCAGTAAGTGTGAGTCATTAACTCGCATTGATTACGTCCCTGCCCTTTGTACACCGCCCGTCGCTACTACCGATTGAATTATTAGTGAGGTCTCCGGACGTGATCACTGTGACGCCTTGCGTGTTACGGTTGTTTCGCAAAAGTTGACCGAACTTGATTATTTAGAGGAAGTAAAAGTCGTAACAAGTTTCCGTAGGTGAACCTGCGGAAGGATCATTATTGTATAAATCCTTATCGTTAATAAATATTGTTATAATACAAATAAATACATTTACCAAAATAAAAATATTACAAAATGATTCCACGGAATCAAAAGTTAAAGTCAAAATAAAATGAAGATGGCTTTTATTTTATATGTGGGCTTGGCAACCTCATAAAAAGACTTTAACATTATTAATGTTGCTGTGCGTATTTGTGGCAGTACTTACTACAACAACGGCGTTTCCTATAAAAACAAATTCTCGAAAATGGAAATCGAAGAAACTAAACTAAATTCGAAAGTAGAAGTCGAATTAAAATAAAAATAATTTTGATATGTGGGTAATCAAAATAAGTGTGTGTGTATATGGACCATAATATACACGCGTTCGAATATGTATTGTTCATCTATGTTATGAGCATACGTTGGCTAATGCAACAACCTAAATATACAATGTTTGTACCTGTCATCCATCAGGTTAATGTTTTATATAAATTTTGCAGTATGTGTCACCCAAAATAGCAAACCATACCAGATTATTATGATACATAATGCTTATATGAAACTAAGACATTTCGCAACTTTATTTTAGGTATAAAAATAAATTTATTGAAGGAATGAATATATGCCAGTAAAATGGTGTATTTTAATTTCTTTCAATAAAAACAATATTGACATTATATAAAATTGAATTATAAAACTCTAAGCGGTGGATCACTCGGCTCATGGGTCGATGAAGAACGCAGCAAACTGTGCGTCATCGTGTGAAACTGCAGGACACATGAACATCGACATTTTGAACGCATATCGCAGTCCATGCTGTTATGTACTTTAATTAATTTTATAGTGCTGCTTGGACTACATATGGTTGAGGGTTGTAAGACTATGCTAATTAAGTTGTTTATAAATTTTTTATAAGCATATGGTATATTATTGGATTAAATAATGATTTTATTCATAATATTAAAAAGGAAATGAAAAAACATTATCTCACATTTGAATGTGAAAAACGAAGAGAAATATTTCTTTTTCAATCAAATAATACTGAGAAATGTCTAGCATAAAAAATTGAAATATTTTTCATCTAGAATTGTCTCTTATTAATGATTCGGAAAAAGAAAAATCTTGGTTTTTGTTATTATTCTTCGTTGGTTCGTTAAATGGATAAAAATGACTTTGCTTACAAGAACTATTGGAACTATTTATAACGAATTTAATTGATTGTTTTATCATTTATATATAAAGAATTTATGGCAAAATATAGTTATATATACAACCTCAACTCATATGGGACTACCCCTGAATTTAAGCATATTTAATTAGGGGAGGAAAAGAAACTAACAAGGATTTTCTTAGTAGCGGCGAGCGAAAGAAAACAGTTCAGCACTAAGTCACTTTGTCTATATGGCAATGTGAGATGCAGTGTATGGAGCGTCAATATTCTAGTATGAGAAATTAATGATTTAAGTCCTTCTTAATGAGGCCATTTACCCATAGAGGGTGCCAGGCCCGTATAACGTTAATGATTGCTAGATGATGTTTCCAAAGAGTCGTGTTGCTTGATAGTGCAGCACTAAGTGGGTGGTAAAACTCCATCTAAAACTAAATATAACCATGAGACCGATAGTAAACAAGTACCGTGAGGGAAAGTTGAAAAGAACTCTGAATAGAGAGTTAAACAGTACGTGAAACTGCTTAAGGTTAAGCCCGATGAACCTGAATATCCGTTATGGAAAATTCATCATTAAAATTGTAATATTTAAATAATATTATTAAGAATAATGTGCATTTTTCCATATAAGGACATTGTAATCTATTAGCATATCCCAAATTTATCATAAAATATAACTTATAGTTTATTCCAATTAAATTGCTTGCATTTTAACACAGAATAAATGTTATTAATTTGATAAAGTGCTGATAGATTTATATTATTACAGAGCGTTAATTTTTCGGAATTATATAATGGCATAATTATCATTGATTTTTGTGTTTATTATATGCTCTTGTATGATTAACAATGCGAAAGATTCAGGATACCTTCGGGACCCGTCTTGAAACACGGACCAAGGAGTCTAACATATGTGCAAGTTATTGGGATGTAAACCTAATAGCGTAATTAACTTGACTAATAATGGATTAGTTTTTTAGCTATTTATAGCTAATTAACACAATCCCGGGGCGTTCTATATAGTTATGTATAATGTATATTTATATTATTTATGCCTCTAACTGGAACGTACCTTGAGCATATATGCTGTGACCCGAAAGATGGTGAACTATACTTGATCAGGTTGAAGTCAGGGGAAACCCTGATGGAAGACCGAAACAGTTCTGACGTGCAAATCGATTGTCAGAATTGAGTATAGGGGCGAAAGACCAATCGAACCATCTAGTAGCTGGTTCCTTCCGGAAGTTTCCCTCAGGATAGCTGGTGCATTTTAATATTATATAAAATAATCTTATCTGGTAAAGCGAATGATTAGAGGCCTTAGGGTCGAAACGATCTTAACCTATTCTCAAACTTTAAATGGGTAAGAACCTTAACTTTCTTGATATGAAGTTCAAGGTTATGATATAATGTGCCCAGTGGGCCACTTTGGTAAGCAGAACTGGCGCTGTGGGATGAACCAAACGTAATGTTACGGTGCCCAAATTAACAACTCATGCAGATACCATGAAAGGCGTTGGTTGCTTAAAACAGCAGGACGGTGATCATGGAAGTCGAAATCCGCTAAGGAGTGTGTAACAACTCACCTGCCGAAGCAACTAGCCCTTAAAATGGATGGCGCTTAAGTTGTTATACCTATACATTACCGCTAAAGTAGATGATTTATATTACTTGTGATATAAATTTTGAAACTTTAGTGAGTAGGAAGGTACAATGGTATGCGTAGAAGTGTTTGGCGTAAGCCTGCATGGAGCTGCCATTGGTACAGATCTTGGTGGTAGTAGCAAATAATCGAATGAGACCTTGGAGGACTGAAGTGGAGAAGGGTTTCGTGTGAACAGTGGTTGATCACGAGTTAGTCGGTCCTAAGTTCAAGGCGAAAGCCGAAAAATTTTCAAGTAAAACAAAAAATGCCTAACTATATAAACAAAGCGAATATAATACACTTGAATAATTTTGAACGAAAGGGAATACCGGTTCCAATTCCGTAACCTGTTGAGTATCCGTTTGTTATTAAATATGGGCCTCGTGCTCATCCTGGCAACAGGAACGACCATAAAGAAGCCGTCGAGAGATATCGGAAAGAGTTTTCTTTTCTGTTTTATAGCCGTACTACCATGGAAGTCTTTCGCAGAGAGATATGGTAGATGGGCTAGAAGAGCATGACATATACTGTTGTGTCGATATTTTCTCCTCGGACCTTGAAAATTTATGGTGGGGACACGCAAACTTCTCAACAGGCCGTACCAATATCCGCAGCTGGTCTCCAAGGTGAAGAGTCTCTAGTCGATAGAATAATGTAGGTAAGGGAAGTCGGCAAATTAGATCCGTAACTTCGGGATAAGGATTGGCTCTGAAGATTGAGATAGTCGGGCTTGATTGGGAAACAATAACATGGTTTATGTGCTCGTTCTGGGTAAATAGAGTTTCTAGCATTTATGTTAGTTACTTGTTCCCCGGATAGTTTAGTTACGTAGCCAATTGTGGAACTTTCTTGCTAAAATTTTAAGAATACTATTTGGGTTAAACCAATTAGTTCTTATCAATTATAACGATTATCAATTAACAATCAATTCAGAACTGGCACGGACTTGGGGAATCCGACTGTCTAATTAAAACAAAGCATTGTGATGGCCCTAGCGGGTGTTGACACAATGTGATTTCTGCCCAGTGCTCTGAATGTCAAAGTGAAGAAATTCAAGTAAGCGCGGGTCAACGGCGGGAGTAACTATGACTCTCTTAAGGTAGCCAAATGCCTCGTCATCTAATTAGTGACGCGCATGAATGGATTAACGACGACGTGTTTTCGTTGCGCTCGTGTACAGATTGCGAAGAACTTGGTTTTCCGTGTTTGGAAAGTAATAAAATCGGTGAATTAGTGCTCCGCGAAAGTCGTGTGCTAATTTTCGTGTGTTATAAACAAGCGGTTTGGAAGTAATTAACAATTAATTGTTGGGAATTTTCCACTTAGCACGTGCTGAAGGCGAACTTACGAGTAAGTTTTTCGAGTAAGCTTTTTGATCAGCTGTCACAAAGCTTATTGGTGGGAGTCACTGCTAAGGTTTGTGTCTAGGGAGAGTTTTAGTGCTACCAGACTCTACGATAGGTGGAGCTCGAGTTCCAGAGCAACTACCTTTTGTCAGCGAGTAAACGAGCATACGGTTGCTGGCGTCGACGGTAGGTGGAGCCACCATCGTATTTATGCCGATGGAGAGCGACAGCAGCGCGAGTGCCTTGAGCGGAAGTAGTGCCTCGATGAAGTCCAGACGAGGCAGGCGCAGAAGCCATCTGGCATCTAAGAGCTCGGCGCCAACGCAGGCGAAATTGGTTGCCCTGGCATCGAATGGAGTGCCAGAACCCGTTGGGGTACTGGAGGAGCCGTTTTCGTCGCTGGAGGACGCCCGGGCGGCTACGGAGAACGCTGCCATTGATGCTGCCCCCCCCCACGCTGCTGCCACCGCTGCTGATCCTACTGCTGCCCCTGCTGCCGACCACACTGCTGCCTCCGCCGTTTTCACTGCTGCTAAAATTGTTGCCACCACTGCCACTGCCGCCACCGCTGCCGCCCGTGCTGGGCAAGCAGCCATGATGGCAGAGCTGTCGGCCACACAGCGCATGGTGAGAAGCAGCTTCCGCAGACTAGGAGAAGTGGACACGGAAGAGCTCTCATATGCTATCAGCCGCTACGATGAGCTGGTGTTGGCGCTAATGCTCCGGTGCGGAGAGCTGGAGACGCGGCTTGCTATGCCGCCACCGCCGCCGCCGTCGTTGAATCTGTTGAAAAATACGGCCGCCAATGCTCCCCAGATGCAGCAGGTTGCACCCATCGCTGCCCCGCGGACTACCAAGGTCCGCGAGACGTGGTCAGCGGTGGTGAAGTGCGACGACCCTGCGCTATCGGGG
Source organism: Drosophila sechellia (assembly GCF_004382195.2). Taxonomy (NCBI): domain Eukaryota; kingdom Metazoa; phylum Arthropoda; class Insecta; order Diptera; family Drosophilidae; genus Drosophila; species Drosophila sechellia. The sequence goes on from NW_022611223.1 coordinate 5,302, forward strand.
AAAGACATAGCGGAAAAGGTGCGAACGATGGTTGCACCCTCTCTCGGAGTCAGAGTACACGAGGTCCGTGAGCTCCGTCGAGGTGGTGGTGCGATCATTCGCACTCCTTCGGTGGGAGAGCTGCAGAAGGTGGTCGCTTCAAAAAGATTCGCCGAGGTTGGCCTAAATGTGGCACGGAATGCGGCCGAGAAGCCGAAGGTCGTCGTATATGACGTCGACACAGCTATCGGCCCTGAGGAGTTTATGAAGGAGCTCCACGAAAACAACTTCGACAGCGAAATGAATCTGGCCCAGTTTAAGAAGTCAGTGCACCTGGTGACCAAGGCGTGGTCGGTAGCTGACGGCGCCACAGTAAATGTGACGCTGGAGGTTGACGACCGGGCGATGGCGAAGCTTGATGTAGGTCGTGTCTACATCAAGTGGTTCTCATTCCGATGCCGGTCACAGGTCCGCACATACGCCTGCCACAGATGTGTGGGTTTCGACCACAAGGTCAGCGAATGCCGGCAGAAGGATAGTGTCTGTCGCCAGTGCGGGCAACAAGGCCACACTGCGGCAAAGTGCCAAAACCCGGTGGACTGCCGGAACTGCCGCCACAGAGGGCAACCCTCGGGGCATTACATGCTCTCGAGCGTTTGCCCGATATACGGGGCGTTGCTGGCGAGGGTGCAAGCTAGACACTAATGTTTAGCTTCATCCAAGCGAACTGTGGCCGAGGCCGAGCTGCGACCATCGAGCTCGGAGTCCGACTCAGGAGATCGGAGTCTATGTTCGCGCTGGTGCAGGAGCCGTATCTCGGCGGGGACGGAATGGATGTGCTGCCTGAAGGAATGAGAATTTTCATCGATCGGCGAGGGAAGGCAGCCATCCTAGTGGATCACCAGGAAGCCATCTGTATGCCAGTGGAGACCCTCACCACAGATTATGGCGTATGTCTGGTCGTGAAAGGGAGTTTTGGCTCAATCTTCCTTTGCGCCGCATACTGCCAGTATGATGCACCTCTGGAACCGTACATCCGGTACATGGATGCGGTCCTGCTGCAGGCCAGCAGAACCCCCGCAATCCTGGGCCTCGACGCGAATGCAGTGTCCCCCATGTGGCTTAGCAAACTCTCTCGTCATGCCGAGGGGCAAGCTAACTACAGACGGGGTGAGCTGCTGTCAGAGTGGATGCTGGAGGCAAGAGTCGCCGCCCTAAACCAGTCAACAGAGGTGTACACGTTCGATAATTACAGAGCTACAAGCGATATCGACGTGACAATCGTCAATGAGGCAGCATCTATGTGGGCCACATATGAGTGGAGAGTGGACGAGTGGGAATTGAGTGACCACAACATCATTACTGTTGTGGCCGAACCAACTACCGCGCGCGCAGTTGAGAGCATAGCTCCTGTGCCGTCCTGGAACTTCTCCAATGCACGTTGGCGATTGTTCAAGGAGGAAATGGTGAGTAGAGCAGCCGAACTTCCGGAAAACTTCTCAGAGTCGCCGTTGGACCAGCAAGTTTCGACCCTGCGCAGTATAGTACATAATGTATGTGATATTGCGCTGGGAAGAAAGTCCATCCGATTGCCCAGCAGGAGAGCACGTTGGTGGACTGCCGACCTCTGTGATGCAAGGCGCGAAGTCCGGAGACTTCGTCGCCTACTTCAAAATGGAAGGCGTCATGATGATGATGCCGCAATAGAGCGTGTATTGGTCGACCTGAGGCGGGCCTCAGCCAACTACAAGAAGCTCATTTGGAGGGCGAAAATGGATGAGTGGAAACGCTTCGTGGGAGATCATGCCGACGACCCATGGGGGCGCGTCTATAAGATTTGCCGAGGCCGCAGGAAGTGCACGGAGATTGGGTGCCTCCGCGTGAATGGCGAGATGATCACCGATTGGGGTGACTGTGCACGAGTGCTCCTCCGCAATTTCTTCCCAGTTGCGGAGTCCGAAGCACCGACTGCCATCGCGGAGGAAGTCCCACCGGCCCTCGAAGTATTCGAGGTTGATGCATGTGTTGCCCGGTTGAAGAGCAGGCGCTCTCCCGGCTTGGACGGCATTAATGGCACTATCTGCAAGGCAGTCTGGCGCGCCATACCCGAGCACCTTGCATCGTTGTTTTCCCGATGCATCCGATTAGGATACTTTCCCGCTGAGTGGAAGTGCCCACGAGTTGTCTCGCTGCTCAAAGGGCCAGATAAGGACAAATGTGAGCCCTCCTCATATAGAGGAATATGCTTGCTACCAGTCTTTGGTAAGGTGCTCGAGGCCATCATGGTGAATCGTGTGAGAGAAGTTCTTCCGGAAGGCTGCAGATGGCAATTTGGATTTCGCCAAGGACGATGTGTGGAGGATGCTTGGAGGCACGTGAAGAGCAGTGTTTGTGCCAGCCCGGCGCAATACGTGCTCGGCACATTCGTGGACTTCAAAGGAGCATTCGACAACGTCGAATGGAGTGCTGCACTCCGCCGACTAGCCGACTTGGGATGCCGGGAGATGGGCTTGTGGCAGAGCTTTTTCTCCGGCCGAAGAGCAGTGATCCGAAGCAGTTCCGGTACTGTGGATGTACCGGTAACTAGAGGCTGCCCGCAGGGGTCAATCAGTGGCCCATTTATCTGGGACATACTGATGGATGTACTGCTTCAGCGTCTCCAGCCGTATTGCCAGCTGAGTGCATACGCGGATGACTTGCTGCTTCTCGTCGAGGGAAATTCCCGAGCTGAGCTAGAGGAAAAAGGTGCAGAGCTGATGTCCATCGTAGAAGCGTGGGGAGCGGAAGTTGGCGTTACCGTCTCGACCAGCAAGACGGTAATAATGCTGCTGAAAGGTGCCTTGAGACGTGCGCCTACGGTGAGGTTTGCTGGAGCGAACCTTCCGTATGTGCGTAGCTGTCGGTACCTTGGCATCACGGTCAGTGAAGGAATGAAATTCCTCACGCACATAGCTTCGCTTCGCCAGCGGATGACCGGAGTCGTTGGAGCATTGGCGCGTGTGCTTCGAGCCGACTGGGGCTTCAGTCCTCGAGCCAGGCGGACCATATATGACGGACTCATGGCACCTTGTGTGCTGTTTGGTGCCCCGGTATGGTATGACACCGCCGAACAGGTAGCCGCCCGGAGACGACTAGCCTCCTGCCAGAGGCTAATCCTGCTTGGATGCCTTTCGGTATGCCGAACAGTGTCCACAGTGGCACTGCAGGTACTTGGCGGAGCTCCCCCGCTTGACTTGGCTGCTAAGTTTTTAGCGGTCAAGTACAAGCTGAAGCGTGGATACCCGCTGGAGGAGAACGACTGGCTATACGGCGAGGACACTACGTGTCTAAGCTGGAAGCAGAGGAAGACTCGCCTAGAGGAGTGCTTGCTGCAGAATTGGCAAAACAGATGGGATGACGACAGCGAACCAGGACGGGTGACGCACAAGTTCATCCCATACGTCACTCTCGCCTATCGAGATCCAAGCTTTGGATTCTCGATGAGGACGTCTTTCCTGCTGACAGGTCACGGGTCGTTTAACGCATTTTTGCAAGGGAGAGCCCTCAGCGATACCACTGCTTGCGCTTGTGGTGATCCATATGAGGACTGGATGCACATATTGTGCGCTTGTCCTCTATATGCAGATTTGCGAAACCTCGATGGACTTGGAGTGCAGCGCCTTGGCGAAAACTGGACCTTCAATAGAATCCTGGAAGATCAGCAGAGGATTCAACGGCTGGCAGCGTTTGCGGACGAGGTGTTCCGTAGGAGGAGGGGTATTTAGCCCAAAACTTCGCCGTGTGGTTAGCGGGCGAGAATACTTCCACAGCCCGCTATTGCTTGTCGTAAGAGGCGACTAATATAGCGACTGGTTCCTCTAACCATGCTTGTCGGAGCAAAAGGAGGAGGCCCACCGAGCCTCTCTTTCGGTACCACGGGTTGTGCTGCTCCAAGACAGCACATTGAGGTAGGCCCCCTGGTGGGAGTATCGTGGTGGCTGTGGTTGATACCCATATCGCGGGTAGAGCCTTCGTGTTCGACGTTTGAGTTACGGTGCTAGTTGCGCAAAACTCGGGTGCTGTGACCCAGAGATCAGTAGAGATTTTAGGTAGATCTCGCTCCTCAGCAAGGGGGAGTGCTTGCCCGGCAAGCAAGTACTCGAATTGCTACCGGGGTGGTCGCTATGTACATAGCTATAGCTTCCAGTCCGGGACGTTTGTCTGGCGTATCCAGACTCATGCACCATGTTGATACATGCACCACTTGTGGGTGTTCAGGGTGTCGTGGTTGTAATCCCTTCAGTGTGGAACACGCCACGTAAAACAAGTTCGGAGAGGTCCGAAAGTCACTGTCCCTATCTACTATCTAGCGAAACCACAGCCAAGGGAACGGGCTTGGAATAATTAGCGGGGAAAGAAGACCCTTTTGAGCTTGACTCTAATCTGGCAGTGTAAGGAGACATAAGAGGTGTAGAATAAGTGGGAGATATTAGACCTCGGTTTGGTATCGTCAATGAAATACCACTACTCTTATTGTTTCCTTACTTACTTGATTAAATGGAACGTGTATCATTTCCTAGCCATTATACGGATATATTTATTATATCTTATGGTATTGGGTTTTGATGCAAGCTTCTTGATCAAAGTATCACGAGTTTGTTATATAATCGCAAACAAATTCTTTAATAAAACGATGCATTTATGTATTTTTGATTTGAAAATTTGGTATAACTCCAATTACTCAGGTATGATCCAATTCAAGGACATTGCCAGGTAGGGAGTTTGACTGGGGCGGTACATCTCTCAAATAATAACGGAGGTGTCCCAAGGCCAGCTCAGTGCGGACAGAAACCACACATAGAGCAAAAGGGCAAATGCTGACTTGATCTCGGTGTTCAGTACACACAGGGACAGCAAAAGCTCGGCCTATCGATCCTTTTGGTTTAAAGAGTTTTTAACAAGAGGTGTCAGAAAAGTTACCATAGGGATAACTGGCTTGTGGCGGCCAAGCGTTCATAGCGACGTCGCTTTTTGATCCTTCGATGTCGGCTCTTCCTATCATTGTGAAGCAAAATTCACCAAGCGTTGGATTGTTCACCCATGCAAGGGAACGTGAGCTGGGTTTAGACCGTCGTGAGACAGGTTAGTTTTACCCTACTAATGACAAAACGTTGTTGCGACAGCATTCCTGCGTAGTACGAGAGGAACCGCAGGTACGGACCAATGGCACAATACTTGTTCGAGCGAACAGTGGTATGACGCTACGTCCGTTGGATTATGCCTGAACGCCTCTAAGGTCGTATCCGTGCTGGACTGCAATGATAAATAAGGGGCAATTTGCATTGTATGGCTTCTAAACCATTTAAAGTTTATAATTTATTTTATAAACGACAATGGATGTGATGCCAATGTAATTTGTAACATAGTAAATTAGGAGGATCTTCGATCACCTGATGCCGCGCTAGTTACATATAAAAGCATTATTTAATACAATGACAAAGCCTAGAATCAATTGTAAACGACTTTTGTAACAGGCAAGGTGTTGTAAGTGGTTGAGCAGCTGCCATACTGCGATCCACTGAAGCTTATCCTTTGCTTGATGATTCGATAAATAAATGATTTTTTCCTGTAGCCAAACACCTCGTCATCAATTTAGTGACGCATATGATATTGTCCCTATCATATAATTAATATAAAGACTTTAATGGATTGTGTCAAGTTGCCAAACACCTCGTCATCAATTTAGTGACGCATATGATATTGTCCCTATCATATAATTAATATAAAGACTTTAATGAATTGTGTCAAGTTGCCAAACACCTCGTCATCAATTTAGTGACGCATATGATATTGTCCCTATCATATAATTTTTGATATAAAGACTTTAAAGAATTGTATCAAGTTGCCAAACACCTCGTCATCAATTTAGTGACGCATATGATATTGTCCCTATCATATAATTAATATACAGACTTTAATGAATTGTGTCAAGTTGCCAAACACCTCGTCATCAATTAGTGACGCATATGATATTGTCCTTATATATAATTTTTGATATAAAGACTTTAAAAATTAAAAGTTGCAAACACTCGTCATCAATTTAGTGACGCATATGATATTGTCCTATCATATAATTATATAAAGACTTTAAAGAATATCAAGTGCCAAACACCTCGTCATCAATTTAGTGACGCATATGATATTGTCCCTTTCATATAATTAATATAAAGACTTTAATGGATTGTGTCAAGTTGCCAAACACCTCGTCATCAACTACTATATTATGGTTGCGCCGACCTCTCATATTGTATTCTCTTATGTGTTCATAGGATTTTGACAATTATACGAGTAAATTAAATAATATACATATGAAAATGATTAATTATTATATGTATAAGGGAAAAAATGATGAAATATTCCCATATTATCTTAGTATTATAGAGGAAAGACCGTTGCCGACCTCTGATATTGTTCAAACTTATGTATTTATATGATTTTGGCAATTATATGAGTAAATTAAAAAATATACATATGAAAATGGTTAATTATTATATGTATATGGGAAAAAATGCTAAGATATTCCCATATTCTCTTAGTATTATAGAGAAAAGCCATTTAAGTGAGAGGGTATAGTAGTGTAAACGACCGGAATTACGACAGAGGGTTCAAAAACTACTATAGGTAGGCAGTGGTTGCCGACCTCTCATATTGTTCAAAACTTATGTATTCATATGATTTTGGCAATTGTATGAGTAAATTAAATAATATACATATGAAAATGATTAATTATTATATGTATAAGGGAAAAAATGCTGAAATATTCCCACATTCTCTTAGTATTATAGAGAAAATCCATTATAGTGAGAGGGTATAGTAGTGTAAACGACCGGAATTACGACAGAGGGTTCAAAAACTACTATAGGTAGGCAGTGGTTGCCGACCTCTCATATTGTTCAAAACTTATGTATTCATATGAATTTGGCAATTATATGAGTAAATTAAATAATATACATATGAAAATGATTAATTATTATATGTATAAGGGAAAAAATGCTGAAATATTCCCACATTCTCTTAGTATTATAGAGAAAATCCATTATAGTGAGAGGGTATAGTAGTGTAAACGACCGGAATTACGACAGAGGGTTCAAAAACTACTATAGGTAGGCAGTGGTTGCCGACCTCTCATATTGTTCAAAACTTATGTATTCATATGATTTTGGCAATTATATGATTAAATTAAATAATATACATATGAAAATGGTTAATTATTATATGTATATGGGAAAAAATGCAGAGATATTCCCATATTCTCTTAGTATTATAGAGAAAAGCCATTTAAGTGAGAGGGTATAGTAGTGTAAACGACCGGAATTACGACAGAGGGTTCAAAAACTACTATAGGTAGGCAGTGGTTGCCGACCTCTCATATTGTTCAAAACTTATGTATTCATATGATTTTGGCAATTGTATGAGTAAATTAAATAATATACATACGAAAATGATTAATTATTATATGTATATGGGAAAAAATGCAGAGATATTCCCATATTCTCTTAGTATTATAGAGAAAAGCCATTTAAGTGAGAGGGTATAGTAGTGTAAACCACCGGAATTACGACAGAGGGTTCAAAAACTACTATAGGTAGGCAGTGGTTGCCGACCTCTCATATTGTTCAAAACTTATGTATTCATATGATTTTGGCAATTGTATGAGTAAATTAAATAATATACATATGAAAATGATTAATTATTATATGTATAAGGGAAAAAATGCTGAAATATTCCCACATTCTCTTAGTATTATAGAGAAAATCCATTATAGTGAGAGGGTATAGTAGTGTAAACGACCGGAATTACGACAGAGGGTTCAAAAACTACTATAGGTAGGCAGTGGTTGCCGACCTCTCATATTGTTCAAAACTTATGTATTCATATGATTTTGGCAATTATATGATTAAATTAAATAATATACATATGAAAATGGTTAATTATTATATGTATATGGGAAAAAATGCTGAGATATTCCCATATTCTCTTAGTATTATAGAGAAAAGCCATTTAAGTGAGAGGGTATAGTAGTGTAAACGACCGGAATTACGACAGAGGGTTCAAAAACTACTATAGGTAGGCAGTGGTTGCCGACCTCTCATATTGTTCAAAACTTATGTATTCATATGATTTTGGCAATTGTATGAGTAAATTAAATAATATACATATGAAAATGATTAATTATTATATGTATAAGGGAAAAAATGCTGAAATATTCCCACATTCTCTTAGTATTATAGAGAAAATCCATTATAGTGAGAGGGTATAGTAGTGTAAACGACCGGAATTACGACAGAGGGTTCAAAAACTACTATAGGTAGGCAGTGGTTGCCGACCTCTCATATTGTTCAAAACTTATGTATTCATATGATTTTGGCAATTATATGATTAAATTAAATAATATACATATGAAAATGTTAATTATTATATGTATATGGGAAAAAATGCTGAGATATTCCCATATTCTCTTAGTATTATAGAGAAAAGCCATTATAGTGAGAGGGTATAGTAGTGTAAACGACCGGAATTACGACAGAGGGTTCAAAAACTACTATAGGTAGGCAGTGGTTGCCGACCTCTCATATTGTTCAAAACTTATGTATTCATATGAATTTGGCAATTATATGAGTAAATTAAATAATAAACATATAAAAATTAATATTTATTATATGTATAAAAAAAAAAATAATCATATTATATATGAATAATGGAAAAAAAATGAAATGTTCCTATAATCTCTTAATATATAAGAGAATAGACCGTATGTTGGGTGGCAAACGGAATTGAAAATACCCGCTTTGAGGACAGCGGGTTCAAAAACTACTATAGGTAGGCAGTGGTTGCCGACCTCCCGCATTATTCGAAATATTTATTTCGGATTATGTTTATATTGGTTACATAAAATAAAGTATATTATTATCCGTACAAATTTGTTTCTCAGTTCTATAGAACACGGGACTTGGCTCCGCGGATAATAGGAATATACGCTTTTTAGATAATATCGTTGAAACAAAAGTCAAGTTTCTATTATATATAGAATAACAAATCGTTTCCATATATTATCGTTAATTTTTGGAGGCAGGCAAATATTAATTTATTACCTGCCGTATAGTTGGATTATTATATCGTTACGGTATAATACAAATATGGATTCTTATGAAAGAAATATAAAATTATATATTAAATGTGGAAATATTATCATATGCGCTTGGTTTTATGTTATATATTACCAGAGAGATATATGAAAAGAGATAAATTTTAAATTTATCTTCAAAATGCAAATGATTTAACTTAATATTTATATTGGTTAAACAAAAATTGTACATGTGTGGATACAATAATTATGTATGTTGGAAATAAAATGATATTTTATAATGAAATATGTATATATAAAAAGATAAAATTATAGAAACATATATATTACAATAATTATATGAAATTCTTGTTATATTGGTAAAACAAGTATAAATTAAAAATGAAAATATGGATTACGAATGCTATATAAAAATGGCCGTAATCGAATAGATTTTTTACTTATATTTATATATTTAAAATTTTACCCAAAGGCGAAATATTGAATTTTATTCAATATAATAAAAATCATGGAATTATATAAAGTGAAAAATCTATATATCTATTATATTGCTTATTTCGATTCAAAAAATATGAATGGAATATGAAGGAAAAACATTATTCTGGTTGATCCTGCCAGTAGTTATATGCTTGTCTCAAAGATTAAGCCATGCATGTCTAAGTACACACGAATTAAAAGTGAAACCGCAAAAGGCTCATTATATCAGTTATGGTTCCTTAGATCGTTAACAGTTACTTGGATAACTGTGGTAATTCTAGAGCTAATACATGCAATTAAAACATGAACCTTATGGGACATGTGCTTTTATTAGGCTAAAACCAAGCGATCGCAAGATCGTTATATTGGTTGAACTCTAGATAACATGCAGATCGTATGGTCTTGTACCGACGACAGATCTTTCAAATGTCTGCCCTATCAACTTTTGATGGTAGTATCTAGGACTACCATGGTTGCAACGGGTAACGGGGAATCAGGGTTCGATTCCGGAGAGGGAGCCTGAGAAACGGCTACCACATCTAAGGAAGGCAGCAGGCGCGTAAATTACCCACTCCAGCTCGGGGAGGTAGTGACGAAAAATAACAATACAGGACTCATATCCGAGGCCCTGTAATTGGAATGAGTACACTTTAAATCCTTTAACAAGGACCAATTGGAGGGCAAGTCTGGTGCCAGCAGCCGCGGTAATTCCAGCTCCAATAGCGTATATTAAAGTTGTTGCGGTTAAAACGTTCGTAGTTGAACTTGTGCTTCATACGGGTAGTACAACTTACAATTGTGGTTAGTACTATACTTTATGTATGTAAGCGTATTACCGGTGGAGTTCTTATATGTGATTAAATACTTGTATTTTTTCATATGTTCCTCCTATTTAAAAACCTGCACTAGTGCTCTTAAACGAGTGTTATTGTGGGCCGGTACTATTACTTTGAACAAATTAGAGTGCTTAAAGCAGGCTTCAAATGCCTGAATATTCTGTGCATGGGATAATGAAATAAGACCTCTGTTCTGCTTTCATTGGTTTTCAGATCAAGAGGTAATGATTAATAGAAGCAGTTTGGGGGCATTAGTATTACGACGCGAGAGGTGAAATTCTTGGACCGTCGTAAGACTAACTTAAGCGAAAGCATTTGCCAAAGATGTTTTCATTAATCAAGAACGAAAGTTAGAGGTTCGAAGGCGATCAGATACCGCCTAGTTCTAACCATAAACGATGCCAGCTAGCAATTGGGTGTAGCTACTTTTATGGCTCTCTCAGTCGCTTCCCGGGAAACCAAAGCTTTTGGGCTCCGGGGGAAGTATGGTTGCAAAGCTGAAACTTAAAGGAATTGACGGAAGGGCACCACCAGGAGTGGAGCCTGCGGCTTAATTTGACTCAACACGGGAAAACTTACCAGGTCCGAACATAAGTGTGTAAGACAGATTGATAGCTCTTTCTCGAATCTATGGGTGGTGGTGCATGGCCGTTCTTAGTTCGTGGAGTGATTTGTCTGGTTAATTCCGATAACGAACGAGACTCAAATATATTAAATAGATATCTTCAGGATTATGGTGCTGAAGCTTATGTAGCCTTCATTCATGGTGGCAGTAAAATGTTTATTGTGTTTGAATGTGTTTATGTAAGTGGAGCCGTACCTGTTGGTTTGTCCCATTATAAGGACACTAGCTTCTTAAATGGACAAATTGCGTCTAGCAATAATGAGATTGAGCAATAACAGGTCTGTGATGCCCTTAGATGTCCTGGGCTGCACGCGCGCTACAATGAAAGTATCAACGTGTATTTCCTAGACCGAGAGGTCCGGGTAAACCGCTGAACCACTTTCATGCTTGGGATTGTGAACTGAAACTGTTCACATGAACTTGGAATTCCCAGTAAGTGTGAGTCATTAACTCGCATTGATTACGTCCCTGCCCTTTGTACACACCGCCCGTCGCTACTACCGATTGAATTATTTAGTGAGGTCTCCGGACGTGATCACTGTGACGCCTTGCGTGTTACGGTTGTTTCGCAAAAGTTGACCGAACTTGATTATTTAGAGGAAGTAAAAGTCGTAACAAGGTTTCCGTAGGTGAACCTGCGGAAGGATCATTATTGTATAATATCCTTATCGTTAATAAATATTTGTTATAATACAAATAAATACAATTTACCAAAATAAAAATATTACAAAATGATTCCACGGAATCAAAAGTTAAAGTCAAAATAAAATGAAGATGGCTTTTATTTTATATGTGGGGCTTGGCAACCTCATAAAAAGACTTTAACATTATTAATGTTGCTGTGCGTATTTGTGGCAGTACTTACTACAACAACGGCGTTTCCTATAAAAACAAATTCTCGAAAATGGAAATCGAAGAAACTAAACTAAATTCGAAAGTAGAAGTCGAATTAAAATAAAAATAATTTTGAATGTGTGGTAATCAAAATAAGTGTGTGTGTATATGGACCATAATATACACGCGTTGCGAATATGTATTGTTCATCTATGTTATGAGCATACGTTGGCTAATGCAACAACCTAAAATATACAATGTTTGTACCTGTCATCCATCAGGTTAATGTTTTATATAAATTTTGCAGTATGTGTCACCCAAAATAGCAAACCATAACCAGATTATTATGATACATAATGCTTATATGAAACTAAGACATTTCGCAACATTTATTTTAGGTATAAAAATAAATTTATTGAAGGAATTGATATATGCCAGTAAAATGGTGTATTTTTAATTTCTTTCAATAAAAACAATATTGACATTATATAAAATTGAATTATAAAACTCTAAGCGGTGGATCACTCGGCTCATGGGTCGATGAAGAACGCAGCAAACTGTGCGTCATCGTGTGAACTGCAGGACACATGAACATCGACATTTTGAACGCATATCGCAGTCCATGCTGTTATGTACTTTAATTAATTTTATAGTGCTGCTTGGACTACATATGGTTGAGGGTTGTAAGACTATGCTAATTAAGTTGTTTATAAATTTTTTATAAGCATATGGTATATTATTGGATTAAATAATGATTTTATTCATAATATTAAAAAGAAATGAAAAACATTATCTCACATTTGAATGTGAAAAACGAAGAGAAATATTTTCTTTTTCAATCAAATAATACTGAGAAATGTCTAGCATAAAAAATTGAAATATTTTTCATCTAGAATTGTCTCTTATTAATGATTCGGAAAAAGAAAAATCTTGGTTTTGTTATTATTCTTCGTTGGTTCGTTAAATGGATAAAAATGACTTTGCTTACAAGAACTATTGGAACTATTTATAACGAATTTAATTGATTGTTTTATCATTTATATATAAAGAATTTATGGCAAAATATAGTTATATATACAACCTCAACTCATATGGGACTACCCCCTGAATTTAAGCATATTAATTAGGGGAGGAAAAGAAACTAACAAGGATTTTCTTAGTAGCGGCGAGCGAAAAGAAAACAGTTCAGCACTAAGTCACTTTGTCTATATGGCAAATGTGAGATGCAGTGTATGGAGCGTCAATATTCTAGTATGAGAAATTAATGATTTAAGTCCTTCTTAAATGAGGCCATTTACCCATAGAGGGTGCCAGGCCCGTATAACGTTAATGATTGCTAGATGATGTTTCCAAAGAGTCGTGTTGCTTGATAGTGCAGCACTAAGTGGGTGGTAAACTCCATCTAAAACTAAATATAACCATGAGACCGATAGTAAACAAGTACCGTGAGGGAAAGTTGAAAAGAACTCTGAATAGAGAGTTAAACAGTACGTGAAACTGCTTAGAGGTTAAGCCCGATGAACCTGAATATCCGTTATGGAAAATTCATCATTAAAATTGTAATATTTAAATAATATTATTAAGAATAATGTGCATTTTTTCCATATAAGGACATTGTAATCTATTAGCATATCCCAAATTTATCATAAAATATAACTTATAGTTTATTCCAATTAAATTGCTTGCATTTTAACACAGAATAAATGTTATTAATTTGATAAAGTGCTGATAGATTTATATTATTACAGAGCGTTAATTTTTCGGAATTATATAATGGCATAATTATCATTGATTTTTGTGTTTATTATATGCTCTTGTATGATTAACAATGCGAAAGATTCAGGATACCTTCGGGACCCGTCTTGAAACACGGACCAAGGAGTCTAACATATGTGCAAGTTATTGGGATGTAAACCTAATAGCGTAATTAACTTGACTAATAATGGGATTAGTTTTTTAGCTATTTATAGCTAATTAACACAATCCCGGGGCGTTCTATATAGTTATGTATAATGTATATTTATATTATTTATGCCTCTAACTGGAACGTACCTTGAGCATATATGCTGTGACCCGAAAGATGGTGAACTATACTTGATCAGGTTGAAGTCAGGGGAAACCCTGATGGAAGACCGAAACAGTTCTGACGTGCAAATCGATTGTCAGAATTGAGTATAGGGGCGAAAGACCAATCGAACCATCTAGTAGCTGGTTCCTTCCGAAGTTTCCCTCAGGATAGCTGGTGCATTTTAATATTATATAAAATAATCTTATCTGGTAAAGCGAATGATTAGAGGCCTTAGGGTCGAAACGATCTTAACCTATTCTCAAACTTTAAATGGGTAAGAACCTTAACTTTCTTGATATGAAGTTCAAGGTTATGATATAATGTGCCCAGTGGGCCACTTTTGGTAAGCAGAACTGGCGCTGTGGGATGAACCAAACGTAATGTTACGGTGCCCAAATTAACAACTCATGCAGATACCATGAAAGGCGTTGGTTGCTTAAAACAGCAGGACGGTGATCATGGAAGTCGAAATCCGCTAAGGAGTGTGTAACAACTCACCTGCCGAAGCAACTAGCCCTTAAAATGGATGGCGCTTAAGTTGTATACCTATACATTACCGCTAAAGTAGATGATTTATATTACTTGTGATATAAATTTTGAAACTTTAGTGAGTAGGAAGGTACAATGGTATGCGTAGAAGTGTTTGGCGTAAGCCTGCATGGAGCTGCCATTGGTACAGATCTTGGTGGTAGTAGCAAATAATCGAATGAGACCTTGGAGGACTGAAGTGGAGAAGGGTTTCGTGTGAACAGTGGTTGATCACGAGTTAGTCGGTCCTAAGTTCAAGGCGAAAGCCGAAAATTTTCAAGTAAAACAAAAATGCCTAACTATATAAACAAAGCGAATATAATACACTTGAATAATTTTGAACGAAAGGGAATACGGTTCCAATTCCGTAACCTGTTGAGTATCCGTTTGTTATTAAATATGGGCCTCGTGCTCATCCTGGCAACAGGAACGACCATAAAGAAGCCGTCGAGAGATATCGGAAGAGTTTTCTTTTCTGTTTTATAGCCGTACTACCATGGAAGTCTTTCGCAGAGAGATATGGTAGATGGGCTAGAAGAGCATGACATATACTGTTGTGTCGATATTTTCTCCTCGGACCTTGAAAATTTATGGTGGGGACACGCAAACTTTCTCAACAGGCCGTACCAATATCCGCAGCTGGTCTCCAAGGTGAAGAGTCTCTAGTCGATAGAATAATGTAGGTAAGGGAAGTCGGCAAATTAGATCCGTAACTTCGGGATAAGGATTGGCTCTGAAGATTGAGATAGTCGGGCTTGATTGGGAAACAATAACATGGTTTATGTGCTCGTTCTGGGTAAATAGAGTTTCTAGCATTTATGTTAGTTACTTGTTCCCCGGATAGTTTAGTTACGTAGCCAATTGTGGAACTTTCTTGCTAAAATTTTTAAGAATACTATTTGGGTTAAACCAATTAGTTCTTATCAATTATAACGATTATCAATTAACAATCAATTCAGAACTGGCACGGACTTGGGAATCCGACTGTCTAATTAAAACAAAGCATTGTGATGGCCCTAGCGGGTGTTGACACAATGTGATTTCTGCCCAGTGCTCTGAATGTCAAAGTGAAGAAATTCAAGTAAGCGCGGGTCAACGGCGGGAGTAACTATGACTCTCTTAAGGTAGCCAAATGCCTCGTCATCTAATTAGTTTTTTTTTTTTTTTTTTTTTTTTCTTTAGCGTGCGTTTATTTATTTAAAATCTGTCCTAGTGGACAATAATTAAATGGTTTTGCGGGGGAACATTAGCTTAAGGATACTATTGTACATGTATTTGTGGCGGGTTTTATATGTGTTGTCTATTGTTGTGGAAGATCGAGAGGGTGTCTCCTCATGAGACGTCTGCTTGTTTGGCTATTGTCTAACAGGTTGGTGGCGAGGTGGTTAGGGTGGTTTTCGAGCCTTTTCAGGTATCTCTCGCTGAGCCTGGAGATTTCATCAGCGACTTGTGGGATTCCAAGTTCCCTATGTATGGCGACATTCTCGTGGTAGGGATGCGCATTACAGGCAATTCTCAAGCACCTATTCTGGAACCGCTGTATACGCAGGCGATTCGTGTGGCTTGCCGTGCCCCATAGCTGTATCCCGTAGGTCCAGATGGGCTGAGAATTGCCTTGTACACCAGGATTTTGTGGTTCTGCCTTAGCTTGGACCCTCTCCCAATAAGCCAATGCATCTGCCTCAGACGCGCATCGGCCTGTATGCGTTTGCTGACGATGTGGGGACGCCAAGTGAGCCTGCGGTCCAGGGTAAGTCCTAGGTACTTGGGTGCGGGTGCGTTGGGAATGATGACTCCGTTTAGCGTGACCGGTGGGCAGTCTCCTCTCCTTAGTGCAAATGTTGTTTGGGTAGATTTTTCCGCGTTCACTACGATGTTCCACCTGCTGAGCCAGGGATGTAGCGCGTCCATTTGCCTTTGGATTGTTTCGGAGGCTTCTCGTGGGTCGGATGAGGAGGCGAGGAAAGCCGTGTCATCTGCATAAGTCGCTATAGTTAGGTTCCTGGAGGGGATTATGGGAAGGTCTGCGGTGTAAAGGGTGTACAGTATTGGTCCGAGCACACTGCCTTGCGGAACTCCAGCTCTGATCAGTCTGGGTAGGCTTATTGCACTTCCGCATCTGACTTGGAATGCTCTTCCCTCAGTGTAGGATTTGAGGAGGGTAAAATGGGGGCTTGGGAGGTAGGATTTGAGTTTATGGAGGAGTCCAGGATGCCAAACTCTGTCGAATGCCTGCTTCACGTCGAGCATTACAGCGCAGCAGTATTTCTTTTGCTCGAATGCCTCGAGGATCCGTTCGACTAGCCGGTGGCATTGCTCTGGTGTTCCGTGGGAGCGCCTGAAGCCAAACTGGTGATCGGGGATCAAACCAGCCTCATCCAGTACTGGCAATACTCTGCGCAAAAATACTCTTTCGAGTTTTTTGGGAGAGGATTGCCAGCAAACTAATCGGACGATAGGAGGCGAGATTGGCTTCAGGCTTACCAGGCTTGAGGAGGACAATAACCTCTGCTCTTTTCCACTCTTCCGGGAAGTACCCTAGCCGGAAGCAGCTGTTGTAAATGCTGGCCAGCATTTGTGTGCAGCGGGATGGGAGCATTTTAGGGGCCGCCGCATCTATACGATCCAGGCCTGGAGATTTGTTGTTCTTCAGTAGAGCAATCTCCTGCGCAACTTCCTCAGGGTCGACTGGTTCCAACGGGGGACCGGGAGAGCTTGGGCTATTGAGAAACCGGGCTGTTTCAGCATGTTCTTCGGCAGTGCAGCAGTCGAACGGAGAGAAGGCGTTGTAAAGGTGTTCGGCGAAAGCTTCTGCTCTTTCAGCATCCGAAAGGCACCAGGATCCATCTGCTTTGCGCACTGCGGAAACCTTTTTGGCTGGTCGTTTAATGTGGCGGGTGACGTTCCACAGATTGTGGTCTGGGTCCCCGGGAGAGAGTTCCTCGAGGAATCTGAGGAAGGAGTCCTGGCGTAGGCTGGAGATCTTGTCCTTCAACTCCTTTGTGGCGTGATTGAGCGCTGTTTTGTCTCTTGGATTGCGCGTCAAGAACCAAACTCTCCTGAGACGCCCTCTTCTCAGTCACGAGTGCCGCAATTTCCGGGGACCAGAGGTGGAGGTCCCTGCTAGGTGTTCTCGCAGTCTTTGGTGGCGGTGGGCTTGCGAATTCCGCAGCGTTTTGCATCTGCCTGGTGAGATTCCCGATAGCTTCATCAATGTTCCTGGGTGTGTTGAGGATGGGGTTCGGATTGACGGTGGAGAAGCATCCAGGACGCGAACTTGGCGGCGTCGGTATATTTTCCAGTGAGCCTTCTGAGCGGGTTTTCCTGAGGACTGGCGTGTTGATTAGCACGTTTATTGCACAGTGGTCTGACAGGAGATCAGCATTTGTTGTGCAGCTGATCTTCGCATGCCCCTATGCCTTTCGACACAGCAAAGTCCAGTAAGGTCTGGAGTCTTGAGGGATTCGTTGGCCAGTGAGTGGGCTCGCCAGTGGAGTGGCAGTCCAGTCGGTGGCGTTGCAGGTACCCAAACAGAGTTTTCCCTTTGGGGTTGTTGGCGCGCGATCCCCACCAAGAATGTTTGGCGTTATAATCTCCAGCTGCTATGAAGCGGGGCCCAAAATGCTCGAAGAACTCACTGAGGTGAGATGCTGTTATGCGGTATCTGGGGGGAAAGTAGACCGCTCCAATGTCTAAATCTCCTTGCGGGCTGACAATCCTGATGACAGGACATTGTGCCCAGTCTTGCTGAAACGCGGGCAGCTCTAGGTATTGAATACCGCTCCTGATGAGGATGGCTGCTCCACCGCGTGCTCTGCCAGAAGGATGGTCTGCATGGATGAGGTCATATCCGCTGATATTAAAGTGGGATCTGGGGGAGAAGTGGGTTTCGGCTACGAGTAGGATATCGATCTGGTGGGTCTTCAGATGGTGCTCGACTATGGCCTTGCTGTTCTGCAGGCCGTTCGCATTCCAGACGACTAGGTGGAGCTTTAGTTGCATGACTTGCTGTTGAGAATGGTGGCCACCAGCTGTGTCATCTGGGTGAACATGCGCTCCATCATCCTTTCCATCATTCCTTCCATGCGAGCGAACATCGCTTTCTATCTGACCGGAGTGTGGGGTTTCTGTTTGGGTTTGGACTGGGGTTGTGGGATTCTGCGGTGCTGCGTGCACTCCGTTGAGGGCGTTCTCGGTAGCTCCTGCCAGAGGTGACGTTTGGTGATGCCACGGGCGGCGCCTTGTTAGCATTAGCGACGGGCCTTGTTTCGGAGCAGCGAGTGCTTTGGCCCTTTTGTATGCAGGGCATCCCTTGAAAGACGCAGGATGGTCCGCCTGGCAGTGGAAGCAGCACGCTTTGTCGTCCTCCCTCTTCTCACATGCCCTCGATTCGTGAGGGCCTCCCACACTTTACACCATCGGTATTCCAGGAAGCAGTAACGCTGTGTATGACCGAATCCTTGGCACCTGAAGCATTGAGGCACGTCGTTGAACTTCGCGGCGGTTCAATGGTTACTACCGACCTGCAGATCCGCTTGACTTGGTAGACGTCTTTGTTGTTGCTGGAAGGCTCCAGGTTGGCGAAGAATATTCCCAGCGGTTCTTTAGTTCTTCTGCCAATGGATTGTGCAGATCTCTAACAGCTGCCCTTGTCTGCGAAGGTCTTCAATGATTTCCTCACGATCGGTGGAGTGGTGGAGTCCTTTGATGACAACCTTGTATGCACGTTCATCTTTCGGCTGGAAAGTCCGATGCCTCTTGTTTTGGGCCACAAGTTGGAGACGCAGAGCTGTATAGGACTCTTTGTCCGGCATCATGACACGTACGTTGTTGCCATTCACGGTCTTGTAGGTAAAATTGTTCTTCGGGCCTACAAGAGTCGTGATCATCTTGACGAGTGCCGAGATGTTGGTCACATCGGGGATAAAATCGGAGGTGGCTTGATGGTCTTCGGGGTGGGCTTTGGTTTCTCGGGGTCTTGGGCTTGGAATCGTCTTTAGGTCCGGGTTCGTCATCAGAGCTCTCTTGGTCGTACTCGTCTTCTTCGGTCGAGAGTAAAGCGAAGGCGTTGTTGGCGAGCTTCTTGCGCAGAGCTGCGCTAGTGCTTGGCTTATCTTCCAGCTCCTCTCCCTGTGCTTTCTTTGCCGGTTTTCGCTTTATCTCGCCGGCTCTGTATGCGAGGTGCTTCCCTCGCTGCTGGAGCTGCTCTTGCGTGTTCTCAGAGCCTTTTTGCGTGGTGTTGTTCCAAGCTTGTGGGTGCGCGGGGGGGCCTGCCAGTCCATCTTCTCCAAAGTTGATAAGGAGTGAGGAGGGGGGGGGGGGGGAACTGGGGACCGTAAGCCGGTGAGCCAGGCAGCACGTGGCTGCTGCTTTGCAATTATACCGCTGCTTCGAGCACTGGGTTTTTTGCGCTGATAACACGCACACTCGGTGTGCGATGGTGTTAGTGCGAACTACCGTTAGGTACGTTGGCTGGGCCAATCAAAACGCGCGACAAGATCACGCGACGCGAAGTGGCTGGGCACAAGTAACGGGACTTACAACTGTGAACAATTTGCTAACAATTTGCTAACAATTTGCTGTCGATCCGCAGGCACGTCTGCACTCGTCGAGTGTTCGA
>NW_022611224.1:0-37439 GCF_004382195.2 Drosophila sechellia
CGAGTGTTATTGTGGGCCGGTACTATTACTTTGAACAAATTAGAGTGCTTAAAGCAGGCTTCAAATGCCTGAATATTCTGTGCATGGATAATGAAATAAGACCTCTGTTCTGCTTTCATTGGTTTTCAGATCAAGAGGTAATGATTAATAGAAGCAGTTTGGGGGCATTAGTATTACGACGCGAGAGGTGAAATTCTTGGACCGTCGTAAGACTAACTTAAGCGAAAGCATTTGCAAAGATGTTTTCATTAATCAAGAACGAAAGTTAGAGGTTCGAAGGCGATCAGATACCGCCCTAGTTCTAACCATAAACGATGCCAGCTAGCAATTGGGTGTAGCTACTTTTATGGCTCTCTCAGTCGCTTCCCGGGAAACCAAAGCTTTTGGGCTCCGGGGAAGTATGGTTGCAAAGCTAAACTTAAAGGAATTGACGGAAGGGCACCACCAGGAGTGGAGCCTGCGGCTTAATTTGACTCAACACGGGAAAACTTACCAGGTCCGAACATAAGTGTGTAAGACAGATTGATAGCTCTTTCTCGAATCTATGGGTGGTGGTGCATGGCCGTTCTTAGTTCGTGGAGTGATTTGTCTGGTTAATTCCGATAACGAACGAGACTCAAATATATTAAATAGATATCTTCAGGATTATGGTGCTGAAGCTTATTTAGCCTTCATTCAGTGGCAGTAAAATGTTTATTGTGTTTGAATGGTTTATGTAAGTGGAGCCGTACCTGTTGGTTTGTCCCATTATAAGGACACTAGCTTCTTAAATGGACAAATTGCGTCTAGCAATAATGAGATTGAGCAATAACAGGTCGTGATGCCCTTAGATGTCCTGGGCTGCACGCGCGCTACAATGAAAGTATCAACGTGTATTCCTAGACCGAGAGGTCCGGGTAAACGCTGAACCACTTTCATGCTTGGATTGTGAACTGAAACTGTTCACATGAACTTGGAATTCCCAGTAAGTGTGAGTCATTAACTCGCATTGATTACGTCCCTGCCCTTTGTACACACCGCCCGTCGCTACTACCGATTGAATTATTTAGTGAGGTCTCCGGACGTGATCACTGTGACGCCTGCGTGTTACGGTTGTTTCGCAAAAGTTGACCGAACTTGATTATTTAGAGGAAGTAAAAGTCGTAACAAGGTTTCCGTAGGTGAACCTGCGGAAGGATCATTATTGTATAATATCCTTATCGTTAATAAATATTTGTTATAATACAAATAAATACAATTTACCAAAATAAAAATATTACAAAATGATTCCACGGAATCAAAAGTTAAAGTCAAAATAAAATGAAGATGGCTTTTATTTATATGTGGGGCTTGGCAACCTCATAAAAAGACTTTAACATTATTAATGTTGCTGTGCGTATTTGTGGCAGTACTTACTACAACAACGGCTTTCCTATAAAAACAAATTCTCGAAAATGGAAATCGAAGAAACTAAACTAAATTCGAAAGTAGAAGTCGAATTAAAATAAAAATAATTTTGAATGTGTGGTAATCAAAATAAGTGTGTGTGTATATGGACCATAATATACACGCGTTGCGAATATGTATTGTTCATCTATGTTATGAGCATACGTTGGCTAATGCAACAACCTAAAATATACAATGTTTGTACCTGTCATCCATCAGGTTAAGTTTTATATAAATTTAAATTTTGCAGTATGTGTCACCCAAATAGCAAACCATAAACCAGATTATTATGATAAATAATGCTTATATGAAACTAAGACATTTCGCAAATTTCTTTTAGGTATAAAATAAATTTATTGAAGGAATTGATATATGCCAGTAAATGGTGTATTTTTAATTCTTTCAATAAAACAATATTGACATTATATAAAATTGAATTATAAACTCTAAGCGGTGGATCACTCGCTCATGGGTGATGAAGAACGCAGCAAACTGTGCGTCATCGTGTGAACTGCAGGACAACATGAACATCGACATTTTGAAACGCATATCGCAGTCCATGCTGTTATGTACTTTAATTAATTTTATAGTGCTGCTTGGACTACATATGGTTGAGGGTTGTAAGACTATGCTAATTAAGTTGTTTATAAATTTTTTATAAGCGCATATGGTATATTATTGATTCAATAATGATTTTATTCATAATATTAAAAAAGAAATGAAAAACATTATCTCACATTTGAATGTGAAAAACGAAGAGAAATATTTTCTTTTTCAATCAAATAATACTGAGAAATTCTACATAAAAATTGAAATATTTTTATCTAGATTGTCTCTTATTAATGATTCGGAAAAAGGAAAAATCTTGGTTTGTTTTATTCTTCGTTGGTTCGTTAAATGGATAAAAATGATTTGCTTACAAGAATATTGAACTATTTTAACGAATTTAATTGATTGTTTTATTCATTTATATATAAGAATTTATGGCAAAAATAGTTTATATATACAACGCTAACTCATATGGGACTACGCCCTGAATTTAAGCATATTATATTAGGGGAGGAAAAGAAACTACAAGGATTTTCTTAGTAGCGGCGAGCGAAAAGAAAACAGTTCAGCACTATCACTTTGTCTATATGGCAAATGTGAGATGCAGTGTATGGAGCGTCAATATTCTAGTATGAGAAATTAATGATTTAAGTCCCTTTTAAATGGAGGCCATTTACCCATAGAGGGTGCCAGCCGTATAACGTTATGATTGCTAGATGATGTTTCCAAAGAGTCGTGTTGCTTGTATGCAGCTAAGTGGGTGGTAAACTCCATCTAAAACTAAATATACCATGAGACCGATATAACAAGTACGTCATGCAGCGAAAGTTGAAAGAACTCTGCTGCTAGGAGAGTAACAGTGGTTGAACGGGTTGCTAGGACTAGCTAATTAAGTTGTTTATAAATTTTTTATAAGCATATGGTATATTATTGGATTAAATAATGATTTTATTCATAATATTAAAAAAGAAATGAAAAACATTATCTCACATTTGAATGTGAAAAACGAAGAGAAATATTTTCTTTTTCAATCAAATAATACTGAGAAATGTCTAGCATAAAAAATTGAAATATTTTTCATCTAGAATTGTCTCTTATTAATGATTCGGAAAAAGAAAAATCTTGGTTTTGTTATTATTCTTCGTTGGTTCGTTAAATGGATAAAAATGACTTTGCTTACAAGAACTATTGGAACTATTTATAACGAATTTAATTGATTGTTTTATCATTTATATATAAAGAATTTATGGCAAAATATAGTTATATATACAACCTCAACTCATATGGGACTACCCCCTGAATTTAAGCATATTAATTAGGGGAGGAAAAGAAACTAACAAGGATTTTCTTAGTAGCGGCGAGCGAAAAGAAAACAGTTCAGCACTAAGTCACTTTGTCTATATGGCAAATGTGAGATGCAGTGTATGGAGCGTCAATATTCTAGTATGAGAAATTAATGATTTAAGTCCTTCTTAAATGAGGCCATTTACCCATAGAGGGTGCCAGGCCCGTATAACGTTAATGATTGCTAGATGATGTTTCCAAAGAGTCGTGTTGCTTGATAGTGCAGCACTAAGTGGGTGGTAAACTCCATCTAAAACTAAATATAACCATGAGACCGATAGTAAACAAGTACCGTGAGGGAAAGTTGAAAAGAACTCTGAATAGAGAGTTAAACAGTACGTGAAACTGCTTAGAGGTTAAGCCCGATGAACCTGAATATCCGTTATGGAAAATTCATCATTAAAATTGTAATATTTAAATAATATTATTAAGAATAATGTGCATTTTTTCCATATAAGGACATTGTAATCTATTAGCATATCCCAAATTTATCATAAAATATAACTTATAGTTTATTCCAATTAAATTGCTTGCATTTTAACACAGAATAAATGTTATTAATTTGATAAAGTGCTGATAGATTTATATTATTACAGAGCGTTAATTTTTCGGAATTATATAATGGCATAATTATCATTGATTTTTGTGTTTATTATATGCTCTTGTATGATTAACAATGCGAAAGATTCAGGATACCTTCGGGACCCGTCTTGAAACACGGACCAAGGAGTCTAACATATGTGCAAGTTATTGGGATGTAAACCTAATAGCGTAATTAACTTGACTAATAATGGGATTAGTTTTTTAGCTATTTATAGCTAATTAACACAATCCCGGGGCGTTCTATATAGTTATGTATAATGTATATTTATATTATTTATGCCTCTAACTGGAACGTACCTTGAGCATATATGCTGTGACCCGAAAGATGGTGAACTATACTTGATCAGGTTGAAGTCAGGGGAAACCCTGATGGAAGACCGAAACAGTTCTGACGTGCAAATCGATTGTCAGAATTGAGTATAGGGCGAAAGACCAATCGAACCATCTAGTAGCTGGTTCCTTCCGAAGTTTCCCTCAGGATAGCTGGTGCATTTTAATATTATATAAAATAATCTTATCTGGTAAAGCGAATGATTAGAGGCCTTAGGGTCGAAACGATCTTAACCTATTCTCAAACTTTAAATGGGTAAGAACCTTAACTTTCTTGATATGAAGTTCAAGGTTATGATATAATGTGCCCAGTGGGCCACTTTTGGTAAGCAGAACTGGCGCTGTGGGATGAACCAAACGTAATGTTACGGTGCCCAAATTAACAACTCATGCAGATACCATGAAAGGCGTTGGTTGCTTAAAACAGCAGGACGGTGATCATGGAAGTCGAAATCCGCTAAGGAGTGTGTAACAACTCACCTGCCGAAGCAACTAGCCCTTAAAATGGATGGCGCTTAAGTTGTATACCTATACATTACCGCTAAAGTAGATGATTTATATTACTTGTGATATAAATTTTGAAACTTTAGTGAGTAGGAAGGTACAATGGTATGCGTAGAAGTGTTTGGCGTAAGCCTGCATGGAGCTGCCATTGGTACAGATCTTGGTGGTAGTAGCAAATAATCGAATGAGACCTTGGAGGACTGAAGTGGAGAAGGGTTTCGTGTGAACAGTGGTTGATCACGAGTTAGTCGGTCCTAAGTTCAAGGCGAAAGCCGAAAATTTTCAAGTAAAACAAAAATGCCTAACTATATAAACAAAGCGAATATAATACACTTGAATAATTTTGAACGAAAGGGAATACGGTTCCAATTCCGTAACCTGTTGAGTATCCGTTTGTTATTAAATATGGGCCTCGTGCTCATCCTGGCAACAGGAACGACCATAAAGAAGCCGTCGAGAGATATCGGAAGAGTTTTCTTTTCTGTTTTATAGCCGTACTACCATGGAAGTCTTTCGCAGAGAGATATGGTAGATGGGCTAGAAGAGCATGACTGTTGTGTCGATATTTTCTCCTCGGACCTTGAAAATTTATGGTGGGGACACGCAAACTTCTCAACAGGCCGTACCAATATCCGCAGCTGGTCTCCAAGGTGAAGAGTCTCTAGTCGATAGAATAATGTAGGTAAGGGAAGTCGGCAAATTAGATCCGTAACTTCGGGATAAGGATTGGCTCTGAAGATTGAGATAGTCGGGCTTGATTGGGAAACAATAACATGGTTTATGTGCTCGTTCTGGGTAAATAGAGTTTCTAGCATTTATGTTAGTTACTTGTTCCCCGGATAGTTTAGTTACGTAGCCAATTGTGGAACTTTCTTGCTAAAATTTTTAAGAATACTATTTGGGTTAAACCAATTAGTTCTTATCAATTATAACGATTATCAATTAACAATCAATTCAGAACTGGCACGGACTTGGGGAATCCGACTGTCTAATTAAAACAAAGCATTGTGATGGCCCTAGCGGGTGTTGACACAATGTGATTTCTGCCCAGTGCTCTGAATGTCAAAGTGAAGAAATTCAAGTAAGCGCGGGTCAACTAACTATGACTTAAGGTTGATTGATCCTTCACTATGACTTCATTAGCGTCCATTAAATGGAAACAGTGTACCTCATTTCCTAGCCATTCATACATAAACATTAATAATATATATCTATATGGTATTGGGTTTTGATGCAAGCTTCTTGATCAAAGTATCACGAGTTTGTTATATAATCGCAAACAAATTCTTTAATAAAACGATGCATTTATGTATTTTTGATTTGAAAATTTGGTATAACTCCAATTACTCAGGTATGATCCAATTCAAGGACATTGCCAGGTAGGGAGTTTGACTGGGGCGGTACATCTCTCAATAATAACGGAGGTGTCCCAAGGCCAGCTCAGTGCGGACAGAAACCACACATAGAGCAAAAGGGCAAATGCTGACTTGATCTCGGTGTTCAGTACACACAGGGACAGCAAAAGCTCGGCCTATCGATCCTTTTGGTTTAAAGAGTTTTTAAACAAGAGGTGTCAGAAAAAGTTACCATAGGGATAACTGGCTTGTGGCGGCCAAGCGTTCATAGCGACGTCGCTTTTTGATCCTTCGATGTCGGCTCTTCCTATCATTGTGAAGCAAAATTCACCAAGCGTTGGATTGTTCACCCATGCAAGGGAACGTGAGCTGGGTTTTAGACCGTCGTGAGACAGGTTAGTTTTACCCTACTAATGACAAAACGTTGTTGCGACAGCATTCCTGCGTAGTACGAGAGGAACCGCAGGTACGGACAATGGCACAATACTTGTTCGAGCGAACAGTGGTATGACGCTACGTCCGTTGGATTATGCCTGAACGCCTCTAAGGTCGTATCCGTGCTGGACTGCAATGATAAATAAGGGGCAATTTGCATTGTATGGCTTCTAAACATTTAAAGTTTATAATTTATTTTATAAACGACAATGGATGTGATGCCAATGTAATTTGTAACATAGTAAATTAGGAGGATCTTCGATCACCTGATGCCGCGCTAGTTACATATAAAAGCATTATTTAATACAATGACAAAGCCTAGAATCAATTGTAAACGACTTTTGTAACAGGCAAGGTGTTGTAAGTGGTTGAGCAGCTGCCATACTGCGATCCACTGAAGCTTATCCTTTGCTTGATGATTCGATAATAAATGATTTTTTCCTGTAGCCAAACACCTCGTCATCAATTTAGTGACGCATATGATATTGTCCCTATCATATAATAATATAAAGACTTTAATGGATTGTGTCAAGTTGCCAAACACCTCGTCATCAATTTAGTGACGCATATGATATTGTCCCTATCATATAATTAATATAAAGACTTTAATGAATTGTGTCAAGTTGCCAAACACCTCGTCATCAATTTAGTGACGCATATGATATTGTCCCTATCATATAATTTTTTGATATAAAGACTTTAAAGAATTGTATCAAGTTGCCAAACACCTCGTCATCAATTTAGTGACGCATATGATATTGTCCCTATCATATAATTAATATACAGACTTTAATGAATTGTGTCAAGTTGCCAAACACCTCGTCATCAATTTAGTGACGCATATGATATTGTCCTTATCATATAATTTTTGATATAAAGACTTTAAAGAATTGAATCAAGTTGCCAAACACCTCGTCATCAATTTAGTGACGCATATGATATTGTCCCTATCATATAATTAATATAAAGACTTTAATGGATTGTGTCAAGTTGCCAAACACCTCGTCATCAATTTAGTGACGGCATATGATATTGTCCCTATCATATAATTAATATAAAGACTTTAATGAATTGTGTCAAGTTGCCAAACACCTCGTCATCAATTTAGTGACGCATATGATATTGTCCTTATCATATAATTTTTGATATAAAGACTTTAAAGAATTGTATCAAGTTGCCAAACACCTCGTCATCAATTTAGTGACGCATATGATATTGTCCCTATCATATAATTAATATAAAGACTTTAATGGATTGTGTCAAGTTGCCAAACACCTCGTCATCAATTTAGTGACGCATATGATATTGTCCTTATCATATAATTTTTGATATAAAGACTTTAAAGAATTGTATCAAGTTGCCAAACACCTCGTCATCAATTTAGTGACGCATATGATATTGTCCCTATCATATAATTAATATACAGACTTTAATGAATTGTGTCAAGTTGCCAAACACCTCGTCATCAATTTAGTGACGCATATGATATTGTCCCTATCATATAATTTTTGATATATAGACTTTAAAGAATTGTATCAAGTTGCCAAACACCTCGTCATCAATTTAGTGACGCATATGATATTGTCCCTATCATATAATTAATATAAAGACTTTAATGGATTGTGTCAAGTTGCCAAACACCTCGTCATCAATTTAGTGACGCATATGATATTGTCCTTATTATATAATTTTTGATATAAAGACTTTAAAGAATTGTATCAAGTTGCCAAACACCTCGTCATCAATTTAGTGACGCATATGATATTGTCCCTATCATATAATTAATATACAGACTCTAATGAATTGTGTCAAGTTGCCAAACACCTCGTCATCAATTTAGTTTTTTTTTTTCTTTAGCGTGCGTTTATTTATTTAAAATCTGTCCTAGTGGACAATAATTAAATGGTTTTGCGGGGGAACATTAGCTTAAGGGATACTATTGTACATGTATTTGTGGCGGGTTTTATATGTGTTGTCTATTGTTGTGGAAGATCGAGAGGGTGTCTCCTCATGAGACGTCTGCTTGTTTGGCTATTGTCTAACAGGTTGGTGGCGAGGTGGTTAGGGTGGTTTTCGAGCCTTTTCAGGTATCTCTCGCTGAGCCTGGAGATTTCATCAGCGACTTGTGGGATTCCAAGTTCCCTATGTATGGCGACATTCTCGTGGTAGGGATGCGCATTACAGGCAATTCTCAAGCACCTATTCTGGAACCGCTGTATACGCAGGCGATTCGTGTGGCTTGCCGTGCCCCATAGCTGTATCCCGTAGGTCCAGATGGGCTTGAGAATTGCCTTGTACACCAGGATTTTGTGGTTCTGCCTTAGCTTGGACCCTCTCCCAATAAGCCAATGCATCTGCCTCAGACGCGCATCGGCCTGTATGCGTTTGCTGACGATGTGGGGACGCCAAGTGAGCCTGCGGTCCAGGGTAAGTCCTAGGTACTTGGGTGCGGGTGCGTTGGGAATGATGACTCCGTTTAGCGTGACCGGTGGGCAGTCTCCTCTCCTTAGTGCAAATGTTGTTTGGGTAGATTTTTCCGCGTTCACTACGATGTTCCACCTGCTGAGCCAGGGATGTAGCGCGTCCATTTGCCTTTGGATTGTTTCGGAGGCTTCTCGTGGGTCGGATGAGGAGGCGAGGAAAGCCGTGTCATCTGCATAAGTCGCTATAGTTAGGTTCCTGGAGGGGATTATGGGAAGGTCTGCGGTGTAAAGGGTGTACAGTATTGGTCCGAGCACACTGCCTTGCGGAACTCCAGCTCTGATCAGTCTGGGTAGGCTTATTGCACTTCCGCATCTGACTTGGAATGCTCTTCCCTCAGTGTAGGATTTGAGGAGGGTAAAATGGGGGCTTGGGAGGTAGGATTTGAGTTTATGGAGGAGTCCAGGATGCCAAACTCTGTCGAATGCCTGCTTCACGTCGAGCATTACAGCGCAGCAGTATTTCTTTTGCTCGAATGCC
Organism: Drosophila sechellia; assembly: GCF_004382195.2. NCBI lineage: Eukaryota > Metazoa > Arthropoda > Insecta > Diptera > Drosophilidae > Drosophila > Drosophila sechellia. Next base: position 9,507 of record NW_022611224.1, read on the forward strand.
TCGAGGATCCGTTCGACTAGCCGGTGGCATTGCTCTGGTGTTCCGTGGGAGCGCCTGAAGCCAAACTGGTGATCGGGGATCAAACCAGCCTCATCCAGTACTGGCAATACTCTGCGCAAAAATACTCTTTCGAGTATTTTGGAGAGGATTGCCAGCAAACTAATCGGACGATAGGAGGCGAGATTGGCTTCAGGCTTACCAGGCTTGAGGAGGACAATAACCTCTGCTCTTTTCCACTCTTCCGGGAAGTACCCTAGCCGGAAGCAGCTGTTGTAAATGCTGGCCAGCATTTGTGTGCAGCGGGATGGGAGCATTTTTAGGGCCGCCGCATCTATACGATCCAGGCCTGGAGATTTGTTGTTCTTCAGTAGAGCAATCTCCTGCGCAACTTCCTCAGGGTCGACTGGTTCCAACGGGGGACCGGGAGAGCTTGGGCTATTGAGAAACCGGGCTGTTTCAGCATGTTCTTCGGCAGTGCAGCAGTCGAACGGAGAGAAGGCGTTGTAAAGGTGTTCGGCGAAAGCTTCTGCTCTTTCAGCATCCGAAAGGCACCAGGATCCATCTGCTTTGCGCACTGCGGAAACCTTTTTGGCTGGTCGTTTAATGTGGCGGGTGACGTTCCACAGATTGTGGTCTGGGTCCCCGGGAGAGAGTTCCTCGAGGAATCTGAGGAAGGAGTCCTGGCGTAGGCTGGAGATCTTGTCCTTCAACTCCTTTGTGGCGTGATTGAGCGCTGTTTTGTCTCTTGGATTGCGCGTCAAGAACCAAACTCTCCTGAGACGCCTCTTCTCAGTCACGAATGCCGCAATTTCCGGGGACCAGAGGTGGAGGTCCCTGCTAGGTGTTCTCGCAGTCTTTGGTGGCGGTGGGCTTGCGAATTCCGCAGCGTTTTGCATCTGCCTGGTGAGATTCCCGATAGCTTCATCAATGTTCCTGGGTGTGTTGAGGATGGGGTTCGGATTGACGGTGGAGAGCATCCAGGACGCGAACTTGGCGGCGTCGGTATATTTTCCAGTGAGCCTTCTGAGCGGGGTTTTCCTGAGGACTGGCGTGTTGATTAGCACGTTTATTGCACAGTGGTCTGACAGGAGATCAGCATTTGTTGTGCAGCTGATCTTCGCATGCCCTATGCCTTTCGACACAGCAAAGTCCAGTAGGTCTGGAGTCTTGAGGGGATTCGTTGGCCAGTGAGTGGGCTCGCCAGTGGAGTGGCAGTCCAGTCGGTGGCGTTGCAGGTACCCAAACAGAGTTTTCCCTTTGGGGTTGTTGGCGCGCGATCCCCACCAAGAATGTTTGGCGTTATAATCTCCAGCTGCTATGAAGCGGGGCCCAAAATGCTCGAAGAACTCACTGAGGTGAGATGCTGTTATGCGGTATCTGGGGGGAAAGTAGACCGCTCCAATGTCTAAATCTCCTTGCGGGCTGACAATCCTGATGACAGGACATTGTGCCCAGTCTTGCTGAAACGCGGGCAGCTCTAGGTATTGAATACCGCTCCTGATGAGGATGGCTGCTCCACCGCGTGCTCTGCCAGAAGGATGGTCTGCATGGATGAGGTCATATCCGCTGATATTAAAGTGGGATCTGGGGGAGAAGTGGGTTTCGGCTACGAGTAGGATATCGATCTGGTGGGTCTTCAGATGGTGCTCGACTATGGCCTTGCTGTTCTGCAGGCCGTTCGCATTCCAGACGACTAGGTGGAGCTTTAGTTGCATGACTTGCTGTTGAGAATGGTGGCCACCAGCTGTGTCATCTGGGTGAACATGCGCTCCATCATCCTTTCCATCATTCCTTCCATGCGAGCGAACATCGCTTCTATCTGACCGGAGTGTGGGGTTTCTGTTTGGGTTTGGACTGGGGTTGTGGGATTCTGCGGTGCTGCGTGCACTCCGTTGAGGGCGTCTCGGTAGCTCCTGCCAGAGGTGACGTTTGGTGATGCCACGGGCGGCGCCTTGTTAGCATTAGCGACGGGCCTTGTTTTCGGAGCAGCGAGTGCTTTGGCCCTTTTGTATGCAGGGCATCCCTTGAAAGACGCAGGATGGTCCGCCTGGCAGTGGAAGCAGCACGCTTTGTCGTCCTCCCTCTTCTCACATGCCCTCGATTCGTGAGGGCCTCCACACTTTACACATCGGTATTCCAGGAAGCAGTAACGCTGTGTATGACCGAATCCTTGGCACCTGAAGCATTGAGGCACGTCGTTGAACTTCTGCGGCGGTTCAATGGTTACTACCGACCTGCAGATCCGCTTGACTTGGTAGACGTCTTTGTTGTTGCTGGAAGGCTCCAGGTTGGCGAAGAATATTCCCAGCGGTTCTTTAGTTCTTCTGCCAATGGGATTGTGCAGATCTCTAACAGCGTGCCCTTGTCTGCGAAGGTCTTCAATGATTTCCTCACGATCGGTGGAGTGGTGGAGTCCTTTGATGACAACCTTGTATGCACGTTCATCTTTCGGCTGGAAAGTCCGATGCCTCTTGTTTTGGGCCACAAGTTGGAGACGCAGAGCTGTATAGGACTCTTTGTCCGGCATCATGACACGTACGTTGTTGCCATTCACGGTCTTGTAGGTAAAATTGTTCTTCGGGCCTACAAGAGTCGTGATCATCTTGACGAGTGCCGAGATGTTGGTCACATCGGGGATAAAAATCGGAGGTGGCTTGATGGTCTTCGGGGTGGGCTTTGGTTTCTCGGGGGTCTTGGGCTTGGAATCGTCTTTAGGTCCGGGTTCGTCATCAGAGCTCTCTTGGTCGTACTCGTCTTCTTCGGTCGAGAGTAAAGCGAAGGCGTTGTTGGCGAGCTTCTTGCGCAGAGCTGCGCTAGTGCTTGGCTTATCTTCCAGCTCCTCTCCCTGTGCTTTCTTTGCCGGTTTTCGCTTTATCTCGCCCGGCTCTGTATGCGAGGTGCTTCCCTCGCTGCTGGAGCTGCTCTTGCGTGTTCTCAGAGCCTTTTTGCGTGGTGTTGTTCCAAGCTTGTGGGTGCGCGGGGGGGCCTGCCAGTCCATCTTCTCCAAAGTTGATAAGGAGTGAGGAGGGGGGGGGGGGGGGAAGCTGGGCACCGTAAGCCGGTGAGCCAGGCAGCACGTGGCTGCTGCTTTGCAATTATACCGCTGCTTCGAGCACTGGGTTTTTTGCGCTGATAACACGCACACTCGGGTGTGCGATGGTGTTAGTGCGAACTACCGTTAGGTACGTTGGCTGGGCCAATCAAAACGCGCGACAAGATCACGCGACGCGAAGTGGCTGGGCACAAGTAACGGGACTTACAACTGTGAACAATTTGCTAACAATTTGCTAACAATTTGCTGTCGATCCGCAGGCACGTCTGCACTCGTCGAGTGTTCGATCGCGACTGATCAATTTAGTGACGCATATGATATTGTCCCTATCATATAATTTTTGATATAAAGACTTTAAAGAATTGTATCAAGTTGCCAAACACCTCGTCATCAATTTAGTGACGCATATGATATTGTCCCTTTCATATAATTAATATAAAGACTTTAATGGATTGTGTCAAGTTGCCAAACACCTCGTCATCAACTACTATATTATGGTTGCGCCGACCTCTCATATTGTATTCTCTTATGTGTTCATAGGATTTTGACAATTATACGAGTAAATTAAATAATATACATATGAAAATGATTAATTATTATATGTATAAGGGAAAAAATGATGAAATATTCCCATATTATCTTAGTATTATAGAGGAAAGACCGTTGCCGACCTCTGATATTGTTCAAACTTATGTATTTATATGATTTTGGCAATTATATGAGTAAATTAAAAAATATACATATGAAAATGGTTAATTATTATATGTATATGGGAAAAAATGCTAAGATATTCCCATATTCTCTTAGTATTATAGAGAAAAGCCATTTAAGTGAGAGGGTATAGTAGTGTAAACGACCGGAATTACGACAGAGGGTTCAAAAACTACTATAGGTAGGCAGTGGTTGCCGACCTCTCATATTGTTCAAAACTTATGTATTCATATGATTTTGGCAATTATATGATTAAATTAAATAATATACATATGAAAATGATTAATTATTATATGTATAAGGGAAAAAATGCTGAAATATTCCCACATTCTCTTAGTATTATAGAGAAAATCCATTATAGTGAGAGGGTATAGTAGTGTAAACGACCGGAATTACGACAGAGGGTTCAAAAACTACTATAGGTAGGCAGTGGTTGCCGACCTCTCATATTGTTCAAAACTTATGTATTCATATGAATTTGGCAATTATATGAGTAAATTAAATAATAAACATATAAAAATTAATATTTATTATATGTATAAAAAAAAAAATAATCATATTATATATGAATAATGGAAAAAAAATGAAATGTTCCTATAATCTCTTAATATATAAGAGAATAGACCGTATGTTGGGTGGCAAACGGAATTGAAAATACCCGCTTTGAGGACAGCGGGTTCAAAAACTACTATAGGTAGGCAGTGGTTGCCGACCTCCCGCATTATTCGAAATATTTATTTCGGATTATGTTTATATTGGTTACATAAAATAAAGTATATTATTATCCGTACAAATTTGTTTCTCAGTTCTATAGAACACGGGACTTGGCTCCGCGGATAATAGGAATATACGCTTTTTAGATAATATCGTTGAAACAAAAGTCAAGTTTCTATTATATATAGAATAACAAATCGTTTCCATATATTATCGTTAATTTTTGGAGGCAGGCAAATATTAATTTATTACCTGCCGTATAGTTGGATTATTATATCGTTACGGTATAATACAAATATGGATTCTTATGAAAGAAATATAAAATTATATATTAAATGTGGAAATATTATCATATGCGCTTGGTTTTATGTTATATATTACCAGAGAGATATATGAAAAGAGATAAATTTTAAATTTATCTTCAAAATGCAAATGATTTAACTTAATATTTATATTGGTTAAACAAAAATTGTACATGTGTGGATACAATAATTATGTATGTTGGAAATAAAATGATATTTTATAATGAAATATGTATATATAAAAAGATAAAATTATAGAAACATATATATTACAATAATTATATGAAATTCTTGTTATATTGGTAAAACAAGTATAAATTAAAAATGAAAATATGGATTACGAATGCTATATAAAAATGGCCGTAATCGAATAGATTTTTTACTTATATTTATATATTTAAAATTTTACCCAAAGGCGAAATATTGAATTTTATTCAATATAATAAAAATCATGGAATTATATAAAGTGAAAAATCTATATATCTATTATATTGCTTATTTCGATTCAAAAAATATGAATGGAATATGAAGGAAAAACATTATTCTGGTTGATCCTGCCAGTAGTTATATGCTTGTCTCAAAGATTAAGCCATGCATGTCTAAGTACACACGAATTAAAAGTGAAACCGCAAAAGGCTCATTATATCAGTTATGGTTCCTTAGATCGTTAACAGTTACTTGGATAACTGTGGTAATTCTAGAGCTAATACATGCAATTAAAACATGAACCTTATGGGACATGTGCTTTTATTAGGCTAAAACCAAGCGATCGCAAGATCGTTATATTGGTTGAACTCTAGATAACATGCAGATCGTATGGTCTTGTACCGACGACAGATCTTTCAAATGTCTGCCCTATCAACTTTTGATGGTAGTATCTAGGACTACCATGGTTGCAACGGGTAACGGGGAATCAGGGTTCGATTCCGGAGAGGGAGCCTGAGAAACGGCTACCACATCTAAGGAAGGCAGCAGGCGCGTAAATTACCCACTCCCAGCTCGGGGAGGTAGTGACGAAAAATAACAATACAGGACTCATATCCGAGGCCCTGTAATTGGAATGAGTACACTTTAAATCCTTTAACAAGGACCAATTGGAGGGCAAGTCTGGTGCCAGCAGCCGCGGTAATTCCAGCTCCAATAGCGTATATTAAAGTTGTTGCGGTTAAAACGTTCGTAGTTGAACTTGTGCTTCATACGGGTAGTACAACTTACAATTGTGGTTAGTACTATACCTTTATGTATGTAAGCGTATTACCGGTGGAGTTCTTATATGTGATTAAATACTTGTATTTTTTCATATGTTCCTCCTATTTAAAAACCTGCACTAGTGCTCTTAAACGAGTGTTATTGTGGGCCGGTACTATTACTTTGAACAAATTAGAGTGCTTAAAGCAGGCTTCAAATGCCTGAATATTCTGTGCATGGGATAATGAAATAAGACCTCTGTTCTGCTTTCATTGGTTTTCAGATCAAGAGGTAATGATTAATAGAAGCAGTTTGGGGGCATTAGTATTACGACGCGAGAGGTGAAATTCTTGGACCGTCGTAAGACTAACTTAAGCGAAAGCATTTGCCAAAGATGTTTTCATTAATCAAGAACGAAAGTTAGAGGTTCGAAGGCGATCAGATACCGCCCTAGTTCTAACCATAAACGATGCCAGCTAGCAATTGGGTGTAGCTACTTTTATGGCTCTCTCAGTCGCTTCCCGGGAAACCAAAGCTTTTGGGCTCCGGGGGAAGTATGGTTGCAAAGCTGAAACTTAAAGGAATTGACGGAAGGGCACCACCAGGAGTGGAGCCTGCGGCTTAATTTGACTCAACACGGGAAAACTTACCAGGTCCGAACATAAGTGTGTAAGACAGATTGATAGCTCTTTCTCGAATCTATGGGTGGTGGTGCATGGCCGTTCTTAGTTCGTGGAGTGATTTGTCTGGTTAATTCCGATAACGAACGAGACTCAAATATATTAAATAGATATCTTCAGGATTATGGTGCTGAAGCTTATGTTAGCCTTCATTCATGGTGGCAGTAAAATGTTTATTGTGTTTGAATGTGTTTATGTAAGTGGAGCCGTACCTGTTGGTTTGTCCCATTATAAGGACACTAGCTTCTTAAATGGACAAATTGCGTCTAGCAATAATGAGATTGAGCAATAACAGGTCTGTGATGCCCTTAGATGTCCTGGGCTGCACGCGCGCTACAATGAAAGTATCAACGTGTATTTCCTAGACCGAGAGGTCCGGGTAAACCGCTGAACCACTTTCATGCTTGGGATTGTGAACTGAAACTGTTCACATGAACTTGGAATTCCCAGTAAGTGTGAGTCATTAACTCGCATTGATTACGTCCCTGCCCTTTGTACACACCGCCCGTCGCTACTACCGATTGAATTATTTAGTGAGGTCTCCGGACGTGATCACTGTGACGCCTTGCGTGTTACGGTTGTTTCGCAAAAGTTGACCGAACTTGATTATTTAGAGGAAGTAAAAGTCGTAACAAGGTTTCCGTAGGTGAACCTGCGGAAGGATCATTATTGTATAATATCCTTATCGTTAATAAATATTTGTTATAATACAAATAAATACAATTTACCAAAATAAAAATATTACAAAATGATTCCACGGAATCAAAAGTTAAAGTCAAAATAAAATGAAGATGGCTTTTATTTTATATGTGGGGCTTGGCAACCTCATAAAAAGACTTTAACATTATTAATGTTGCTGTGCGTATTTGTGGCAGTACTTACTACAACAACGGCGTTTCCTATAAAAACAAATTCTCGAAAATGGAAATCGAAGAAACTAAACTAAATTCGAAAGTAGAAGTCGAATTAAAATAAAAATAATTTTGAATGTGTGGTAATCAAAATAAGTGTGTGTGTATATGGACCATAATATACACGCGTTGCGAATATGTATTGTTCATCTATGTTATGAGCATACGTTGGCTAATGCAACAACCTAAAATATACAATGTTTGTACCTGTCATCCATCAGGTTAATGTTTTATATAAATTTTGCAGTATGTGTCACCCAAAATAGCAAACCATAACCAGATTATTATGATACATAATGCTTATATGAAACTAAGACATTTCGCAACATTTATTTTAGGTATAAAAATAAATTTATTGAAGGAATTGATATATGCCAGTAAAATGGTGTATTTTTAATTTCTTTCAATAAAAACAATATTGACATTATATAAAATTGAATTATAAAACTCTAAGCGGTGGATCACTCGGCTCATGGGTCGATGAAGAACGCAGCAAACTGTGCGTCATCGTGTGAACTGCAGGACACATGAACATCGACATTTTGAACGCATATCGCAGTCCATGCTGTTATGTACTTTAATTAATTTTATAGTGCTGCTTGGACTACATATGGTTGAGGGTTGTAAGACTATGCTAATTAAGTTGTTTATAAATTTTTTATAAGCATATGGTATATTATTGGATTAAATAATGATTTTATTCATAATATTAAAAAAGAAATGAAAAACATTATCTCACATTTGAATGTGAAAAACGAAGAGAAATATTTTCTTTTTCAATCAAATAATACTGAGAAATGTCTAGCATAAAAAATTGAAATATTTTTCATCTAGAATTGTCTCTTATTAATGATTCGGAAAAAGAAAAATCTTGGTTTTGTTATTATTCTTCGTTGGTTCGTTAAATGGATAAAAATGACTTTGCTTACAAGAACTATTGGAACTATTTATAACGAATTTAATTGATTGTTTTATCATTTATATATAAAGAATTTATGGCAAAATATAGTTATATATACAACCTCAACTCATATGGGACTACCCCCTGAATTTAAGCATATTAATTAGGGGAGGAAAAGAAACTAACAAGGATTTTCTTAGTAGCGGCGAGCGAAAAGAAAACAGTTCAGCACTAAGTCACTTTGTCTATATGGCAAATGTGAGATGCAGTGTATGGAGCGTCAATATTCTAGTATGAGAAATTAATGATTTAAGTCCTTCTTAAATGAGGCCATTTACCCATAGAGGGTGCCAGGCCCGTATAACGTTAATGATTGCTAGATGATGTTTCCAAAGAGTCGTGTTGCTTGATAGTGCAGCACTAAGTGGGTGGTAAACTCCATCTAAAACTAAATATAACCATGAGACCGATAGTAAACAAGTACCGTGAGGGAAAGTTGAAAAGAACTCTGAATAGAGAGTTAAACAGTACGTGAAACTGCTTAGAGGTTAAGCCCGAAAATTCATCATTAAAATTGTAATATTTAAATAATATTATTAAGAATAATGTGCATTTTTTCCATATAAGGACATTGTAATCTATTAGCATATCCCAAATTTATCATAAAATATAACTTATAGTTTATTCCAATTAAATTGCTTGCATTTTAACACAGAATAAATGTTATTAATTTGATAAAGTGCTGATAGATTTATATTATTACAGAGCGTTAATTTTTCGGAATTATATAATGGCATAATTATCATTGATTTTTGTGTTTATTATATGCTCTTGTATGATTAACAATGCGAAAGATTCAGGATACCTTCGGGACCCGTCTTGAAACACGGACCAAGGAGTCTAACATATGTGCAAGTTATTGGGATGTAAACCTAATAGCGTAATTAACTTGACTAATAATGGGATTAGTTTTTTAGCTATTTATAGCTAATTAACACAATCCCGGGGCGTTCTATATAGTTATGTATAATGTATATTTATATTATTTATGCCTCTAACTGGAACGTACCTTGAGCATATATGCTGTGACCCGAAAGATGGTGAACTATACTTGATCAGGTTGAAGTCAGGGGAAACCCTGATGGAAGACCGAAACAGTTCTGACGTGCAAATCGATTGTCAGAATTGAGTATAGGGGCGAAAGACCAATCGAACCATCTAGTAGCTGGTTCCTTCCGAAGTTTCCCTCAGGATAGCTGGTGCATTTTAATATTATATAAAATAATCTTATCTGGTAAAGCGAATGATTAGAGGCCTTAGGGTCGAAACGATCTTAACCTATTCTCAAACTTTAAATGGGTAAGAACCTTAACTTTCTTGATATGAAGTTCAAGGTTATGATATAATGTGCCCAGTGGGCCACTTTTGGTAAGCAGAACTGGCGCTGTGGGATGAACCAAACGTAATGTTACGGTGCCCAAATTAACAACTCATGCAGATACCATGAAAGGCGTTGGTTGCTTAAAACAGCAGGACGGTGATCATGGAAGTCGAAATCCGCTAAGGAGTGTGTAACAACTCACCTGCCGAAGCAACTAGCCCTTAAAATGGATGGCGCTTAAGTTGTATACCTATACATTACCGCTAAAGTAGATGATTTATATTACTTGTGATATAAATTTTGAAACTTTAGTGAGTAGGAAGGTACAATGGTATGCGTAGAAGTGTTTGGCGTAAGCCTGCATGGAGCTGCCATTGGTACAGATCTTGGTGGTAGTAGCAAATAATCGAATGAGACCTTGGAGGACTGAAGTGGAGAAGGGTTTCGTGTGAACAGTGGTTGATCACGAGTTAGTCGGTCCTAAGTTCAAGGCGAAAGCCGAAAATTTTCAAGTAAAACAAAAATGCCTAACTATATAAACAAAGCGAATATAATACACTTGAATAATTTTGAACGAAAGGGAATACGGTTCCAATTCCGTAACCTGTTGAGTATCCGTTTGTTATTAAATATGGGCCTCGTGCTCATCCTGGCAACAGGAACGACCATAAAGAAGCCGTCGAGAGATATCGGAAGAGTTTTCTTTTCTGTTTTATAGCCGTACTACCATGGAAGTCTTTCGCAGAGAGATATGGTAGATGGGCTAGAAGAGCATGACATATACTGTTGTGTCGATATTTTCTCCTCGGACCTTGAAAATTTATGGTGGGGACACGCAAACTTCTCAACAGGCCGTACCAATATCCGCAGCTGGTCTCCAAGGTGAAGAGTCTCTAGTCGATAGAATAATGTAGGTAAGGGAAGTCGGCAAATTAGATCCGTAACTTCGGGATAAGGATTGGCTCTGAAGATTGAGATAGTCGGGCTTGATTGGGAAACAATAACATGGTTTATGTGCTCGTTCTGGGTAAATAGAGTTTCTAGCATTTATGTTAGTTACTTGTTCCCCGGATAGTTTAGTTACGTAGCCAATTGTGGAACTTTCTTGCTAAAATTTTTAAGAATACTATTTGGGTTAAACCAATTAGTTCTTATCAATTATAACGATTATCAATTAACAATCAATTCAGAACTGGCACGGACTTGGGGAATCCGACTGTCTAATTAAAACAAAGCATTGTGATGGCCCTAGCGGGTGTTGACACAATGTGATTTCTGCCCAGTGCTCTGAATGTCAAAGTGAAGAAATTCAAGTAAGCGCGGGTCAACGGCGGGAGTAACTATGACTCTCTTAAGGTAGCCAAATGCCTCGTCATCTAATTAGTGACGCGCATGAATGGATTAACGAGATTCCTACTGTCCCTATCTACTATCTAGCGAAACCACAGCCAAGGGAACGGGCTTGGAATAATTAGCGGGGAAAGAAGACCCTTTTGAGCTTGACTCTAATCTGGCAGTGTAAGGAGACATAAGAGGTGTAGAATAAGTGGGAGATATTAGACCTCGGTTTGGTATCGTCAATGAAATACCACTACTCTTATTGTTTCCTTACTTACTTGATTAAATGGAACGTGTATCATTTCCTAGCCATTATACGGATATATTTATTATATCTTATGGTATTGGGTTTTGATGCAAGCTTCTTGATCAAAGTATCACGAGTTTGTTATATAATCGCAAACAAATTCTTTAATAAAACGATGCATTTATGTATTTTTGATTTGAAAATTTGGTATAACTCCAATTACTCAGGTATGATCCAATTCAAGGACATTGCCAGGTAGGGAGTTTGACTGGGGCGGTACATCTCTCAAATAATAACGGAGGTGTCCCAAGGCCAGCTCAGTGCGGACAGAAACCACACATAGAGCAAAAGGGCAAATGCTGACTTGATCTCGGTGTTCAGTACACACAGGGACAGCAAAAGCTCGGCCTATCGATCCTTTTGGTTTAAAGAGTTTTTAACAAGAGGTGTCAGAAAAGTTACCATAGGGATAACTGGCTTGTGGCGGCCAAGCGTTCATAGCGACGTCGCTTTTTGATCCTTCGATGTCGGCTCTTCCTATCATTGTGAAGCAAAATTCACCAAGCGTTGGATTGTTCACCCATGCAAGGGAACGTGAGCTGGGTTTAGACCGTCGTGAGACAGGTTAGTTTTACCCTACTAATGACAAAACGTTGTTGCGACAGCATTCCTGCGTAGTACGAGAGGAACCGCAGGTACGGACCAATGGCACAATACTTGTTCGAGCGAACAGTGGTATGACGCTACGTCCGTTGGATTATGCCTGAACGCCTCTAAGGTCGTATCCGTGCTGGACTGCAATGATAAATAAGGGGCAATTTGCATTGTATGGCTTCTAAACCATTTAAAGTTTATAATTTATTTTATAAACGACAATGGATGTGATGCCAATGTAATTTGTAACATAGTAAATTAGGAGGATCTTCGATCACCTGATGCCGCGCTAGTTACATATAAAAGCATTATTTAATACAATGACAAAGCCTAGAATCAATTGTAAACGACTTTTGTAACAGGCAAGGTGTTGTAAGTGGTTGAGCAGCTGCCATACTGCGATCCACTGAAGCTTATCCTTTGCTTGATGATTCGATAAATAAATGATTTTTTCCTGTAGCCAAACACCTCGTCATCAATTTAGTGACGCATATGATATTGTCCCTATCATATAATTAATATAAAGACTTTAATGGATTGTGTCAAGTTGCCAAACACCTCGTCATCAATTTAGTGACGCATATGATATTGTCCCTATCATATAATTAATATAAAGACTTTAATGAATTGTGTCAAGTTGCCAAACACCTCGTCATCAATTTAGTGACGCATATGATATTGTCCCTATCATATAATTTTTGATATAAAGACTTTAAAGAATTGTATCAAGTTGCCAAACACCTCGTCATCAATTTAGTGACGCATATGATATTGTCCCTATCATATAATTAATATACAGACTTTAATGAATTGTGTCAAGTTGCCAAACACCTCGTCATCAATTTAGTGACGCATATGATATTGTCCTTATCATATAATTTTTGATATAAAGACTTTAAAGAATTGAATCAAGTTGCCAAACACCTCGTCATCAATTTAGTGACGCATATGATATTGTCCCTATCATATAATTAATATAAAGACTTTAATGGATTGTGTCAAGTTGCCAAACACCTCGTCATCAATTTAGTGACGCATATGATATTGTCCCTATCATATAATTAATATAAAGACTTTAATGAATTGTGTCAAGTTGCCAAACACCTCGTCATCAATTTAGTGACGCATATGATATTGTCCTTATCATATAATTTTTGATATAAAGACTTTAAAGAATTGTATCAAGTTGCCAAACACCTCGTCATCAATTTAGTGACGCATATGATATTGTCCCTATCATATAATTAATATAAAGACTTTAATGGATTGTGTCAAGTTGCCAAACACCTCGTCATCAATTTAGTGACGCATATGATATTGTCCTTATCATATAATTTTTGATATAAAGACTTTAAAGAATTGTATCAAGTTGCCAAACACCTCGTCATCAATTTAGTGACGCATATGATATTGTCCCTATCATATAATTAATATACAGACTTTAATGAATTGTGTCAAGTTGCCAAACACCTCGTCATCAATTTAGTGACGCATATGATATTGTCCCTATCATATAATTTTTGATATATAGACTTTAAAGAATTGTATCAAGTTGCCAAACACCTCGTCATCAATTTAGTGACGCATATGATATTGTCCCTATCATATAATTAATATAAAGACTTTAATGGATTGTGTCAAGTTGCCAAACACCTCGTCATCAATTTAGTGACGCATATGATATTGTCCTTATTATATAATTTTTGATATAAAGACTTTAAAGAATTGTATCAAGTTGCCAAACACCTCGTCATCAATTTAGTGACGCATATGATATTGTCCCTATCATATAATTAATATACAGACTCTAATGAATTGTGTCAAGTTGCCAAACACCTCGTCATCAATTTAGTGACGCATATGATATTGTCCCTATCATATAATTTTTGATATAAAGACTTTAAAGAATTGTATCAAGTTGCCAAACACCTCGTCATCAATTTAGTTTTTTTTTTCTTTAGCGTGCGTTTATTTATTTAAAATCTGTCCTAGTGGACAATAATTAAATGGTTTTGCGGGGGAACATTAGCTTAAGGGATACTATTGTACATGTATTTGTGGCGGGTTTTATATGTGTTGTCTATTGTTGTGGAAGATCGAGAGGGTGTCTCCTCATGAGACGTCTGCTTGTTTGGCTATTGTCTAACAGGTTGGTGGCGAGGTGGTTAGGGTGGTTTTCGAGCCTTTTCAGGTATCTCTCGCTGAGCCTGGAGATTTCATCAGCGACTTGTGGGATTCCAAGTTCCCTATGTATGGCGACATTCTCGTGGTAGGGATGCGCATTACAGGCAATTCTCAAGCACCTATTCTGGAACCGCTGTATACGCAGGCGATTCGTGTGGCTTGCCGTGCCCCATAGCTGTATCCCGTAGGTCCAGATGGGCTTGAGAATTGCCTTGTACACCAGGATTTTGTGGTTCTGCCTTAGCTTGGACCCTCTCCCAATAAGCCAATGCATCTGCCTCAGACGCGCATCGGCCTGTATGCGTTTGCTGACGATGTGGGGACGCCAAGTGAGCCTGCGGTCCAGGGTAAGTCCTAGGTACTTGGGTGCGGGTGCGTTGGGAATGATGACTCCGTTTAGCGTGACCGGTGGGCAGTCTCCTCTCCTTAGTGCAAATGTTGTTTGGGTAGATTTTTCCGCGTTCACTACGATGTTCCACCTGCTGAGCCAGGGATGTAGCGCGTCCATTTGCCTTTGGATTGTTTCGGAGGCTTCTCGTGGGTCGGATGAGGAGGCGAGGAAAGCCGTGTCATCTGCATAAGTCGCTATAGTTAGGTTCCTGGAGGGGATTATGGGAAGGTCTGCGGTGTAAAGGGTGTACAGTATTGGTCCGAGCACACTGCCTTGCGGAACTCCAGCTCTGATCAGTCTGGGTAGGCTTATTGCACTTCCGCATCTGACTTGGAATGCTCTTCCCTCAGTGTAGGATTTGAGGAGGGTAAAATGGGGGCTTGGGAGGTAGGATTTGAGTTTATGGAGGAGTCCAGGATGCCAAACTCTGTCGAATGCCTGCTTCACGTCGAGCATTACAGCGCAGCAGTATTTCTTTTGCTCGAATGCCTCGAGGATCCGTTCGACTAGCCGGTGGCATTGCTCTGGTGTTCCGTGGGAGCGCCTGAAGCCAAACTGGTGATCGGGGATCAAACCAGCCTCATCCAGTACTGGCAATACTCTGCGCAAAAATACTCTTTCGAGTATTTTGGAGAGGATTGCCAGCAAACTAATCGGACGATAGGAGGCGAGATTGGCTTCAGGCTTACCAGGCTTGAGGAGGACAATAACCTCTGCTCTTTTCCACTCTTCCGGGAAGTACCCTAGCCGGAAGCAGCTGTTGTAAATGCTGGCCAGCATTTGTGTGCAGCGGGATGGGAGCATTTTTAGGGCCGCCGCATCTATACGATCCAGGCCTGGAGATTTGTTGTTCTTCAGTAGAGCAATCTCCTGCGCAACTTCCTCAGGGTCGACTGGTTCCAACGGGGGACCGGGAGAGCTTGGGCTATTGAGAAACCGGGCTGTTTCAGCATGTTCTTCGGCAGTGCAGCAGTCGAACGGAGAGAAGGCGTTGTAAAGGTGTTCGGCGAAAGCTTCTGCTCTTTCAGCATCCGAAAGGCACCAGGATCCATCTGCTTTGCGCACTGCGGAAACCTTTTTGGCTGGTCGTTTAATGTGGCGGGTGACGTTCCACAGATTGTGGTCTGGGTCCCCGGGAGAGAGTTCCTCGAGGAATCTGAGGAAGGAGTCCTGGCGTAGGCTGGAGATCTTGTCCTTCAACTCCTTTGTGGCGTGATTGAGCGCTGTTTTGTCTCTTGGATTGCGCGTCAAGAACCAAACTCTCCTGAGACGCCTCTTCTCAGTCACGAGTGCCGCAATTTCCGGGGACCAGAGGTGGAGGTCCCTGCTAGGTGTTCTCGCAGTCTTTGGTGGCGGTGGGCTTGCGAATTCCGCAGCGTTTTGCATCTGCCTGGTGAGATTCCCGATAGCTTCATCAATGTTCCTGGGTGTGTTGAGGATGGGGTTCGGATTGACGGTGGAGAGCATCCAGGACGCGAACTTGGCGGCGTCGGTATATTTTCCAGTGAGCCTTCTGAGCGGGGTTTTCCTGAGGACTGGCGTGTTGATTAGCACGTTTATTGCACAGTGGTCTGACAGGAGATCAGCATTTGTTGTGCAGCTGATCTTCGCATGCCCTATGCCTTTCGACACAGCAAAGTCCAGTAGGTCTGGAGTCTTGAGGGGATTCGTTGGCCAGTGAGTGGGCTCGCCAGTGGAGTGGCAGTCCAGTCGGTGGCGTTGCAGGTACCCAAACAGAGTTTTCCCTTTGGGGTTGTTGGCGCGCGATCCCCACCAAGAATGTTTGGCGTTATAATCTCCAGCTGCTATGAAGCGGGGCCCAAAATGCTCGAAGAACTCACTGAGGTGAGATGCTGTTATGCGGTATCTGGGGGGAAAGTAGACCGCTCCAATGTCTAAATCTCCTTGCGGGCTGACAATCCTGATGACAGGACATTGTGCCCAGTCTTGCTGAAACGCGGGCAGCTCTAGGTAATGAATACCGCTCCTGATGAGGATGGCTGCTCCACCGCGTGCTCTGCCAGAAGGATGGTCTGCATGGATGAGGTCATATCCGCTGATATTAAAGTGGGATCTGGGGGAGAAGTGGGTTTCGGCTACGAGTAGGATATCGATCTGGTGGGTCTTCAGATGGTGCTCGACTATGGCCTTGCTGTTCTGCAGGCCGTTCGCATTCCAGACGACTAGGTGGAGCTTTAGTTGCATGACTTGCTGTTGAGAATGGTGGCCACCAGCTGTGTCATCTGGGTGAACATGCGCTCCATCATCCTTTCCATCATTCCTTCCATGCGAGCGAACATCGCTTCTATCTGACCGGAGTGTGGGGTTTCTGTTTGGGTTTGGACTGGGGTTGTGGGATTCTGCGGTGCTGCGTGCACTCCGTTGAGGGCGTCTCGGTAGCTCCTGCCAGAGGTGACGTTTGGTGATGCCACGGGCGGCGCCTTGTTAGCATTAGCGACGGGCCTTGTTTTCGGAGCAGCGAGTGCTTTGGCCCTTTTGTATGCAGGGCATCCCTTGAAAGACGCAGGATGGTCCGCCTGGCAGTGGAAGCAGCACGCTTTGTCGTCCTCCCTCTTCTCACATGCCCTCGATTCGTGAGGGCCTCCACACTTTACACATCGGTATTCCAGGAAGCAGTAACGCTGTGTATGACCGAATCCTTGGCACCTGAAGCATTGAGGCACGTCGTTGAACTTCTGCGGCGGTTCAATGGTTACTACCGACCTGCAGATCCGCTTGACTTGGTAGACGTCTTTGTTGTTGCTGGAAGGCTCCAGGTTGGCGAAGAATATTCCCAGCGGTTCTTTAGTTCTTCTGCCAATGGGATTGTGCAGATCTCTAACAGCGTGCCCTTGTCTGCGAAGGTCTTCAATGATTTCCTCACGATCGGTGGAGTGGTGGAGTCCTTTGATGACAACCTTGTATGCACGTTCATCTTTCGGCTGGAAAGTCCGATGCCTCTTGTTTTGGGCCACAAGTTGGAGACGCAGAGCTGTATAGGACTCTTTGTCCGGCATCATGACACGTACGTTGTTGCCATTCACGGTCTTGTAGGTAAAATTGTTCTTCGGGCCTACAAGAGTCGTGATCATCTTGACGAGTGCCGAGATGTTGGTCACATCGGGGATAAAAATCGGAGGTGGCTTGATGGTCTTCGGGGTGGGCTTTGGTTTCTCGGGGGTCTTGGGCTTGGAATCGTCTTTAGGTCCGGGTTCGTCATCAGAGCTCTCTTGGTCGTACTCGTCTTCTTCGGTCGAGAGTAAAGCGAAGGCGTTGTTGGCGAGCTTCTTGCGCAGAGCTGCGCTAGTGCTTGGCTTATCTTCCAGCTCCTCTCCCTGTGCTTTCTTTGCCGGTTTTCGCTTTATCTCGCCCGGCTCTGTATGCGAGGTGCTTCCCTCGCTGCTGGAGCTGCTCTTGCGTGTTCTCAGAGCCTTTTTGCGTGGTGTTGTTCCAAGCTTGTGGGTGCGCGGGGGGGCCTGCCAGTCCATCTTCTCCAAAGTTGATAAGGAGTGAGGAGGGGGGGGGGGGGGAAGCTGGGCACCGTAAGCCGGTGAGCCAGGCAGCACGTGGCTGCTGCTTTGCAATTATACCGCTGCTTCGAGCACTGGGTTTTTTGCGCTGATAACACGCACACTCGGGTGTGCGATGGTGTTAGTGCGAACTACCGTTAGGTACGTTGGCTGGGCCAATCAAAACGCGCGACAAGATCACGCGACGCGAAGTGGCTGGGCACAAGTAACGGGACTTACAACTGTGAACAATTTGCTAACAATTTGCTAACAATTTGCTGTCGATCCGCAGGCACGTCTGCACTCGTCGAGTGTTCGATCGCGACTGATCAATTTAGTGACGCATATGATATTGTCCCTTTCATATAATTAATATAAAGACTTTAATGGATTGTGTCAAGTTGCCAAACACCTCGTCATCAACTACTATATTATGGTTGCGCCGACCTCTCATATTGTATTCTCTTATGTGTTCATAGGATTTTGACAATTATACGAGTAAATTAAATAATATACATATGAAAATGATTAATTATTATATGTATAAGGGAAAAAATGATGAAATATTCCCATATTATCTTAGTATTATAGAGGAAAGACCGTTGCCGACCTCTGATATTGTTCAAACTTATGTATTTATATGATTTTGGCAATTATATGAGTAAATTAAAAAATATACATATGAAAATGGTTAATTATTATATGTATATGGGAAAAAATGCTAAGATATTCCCATATTCTCTTAGTATTATAGAGAAAAGCCATTTAAGTGAGAGGGTATAGTAGTGTAAACGACCGGAATTACGACAGAGGGTTCAAAAACTACTATAGGTAGGCAGTGGTTGCCGACCTCTCATATTGTTCAAAACTTATGTATTCATATGATTTTGGCAATTGTATGAGTAAATTAAATAATATACATATGAAAATGATTAATTATTATATGTATAAGGGAAAAAATGCTGAAATATTCCCACATTCTCTTAGTATTATAGAGAAAATCCATTATAGTGAGAGGGTATAGTAGTGTAAACGACCGGAATTACGACAGAGGGTTCAAAAACTACTATAGGTAGGCAGTGGTTGCCGACCTCTCATATTGTTCAAAACTTATGTATTCATATGAATTTGGCAATTATATGAGTAAATTAAATAATATACATATGAAAATGATTAATTATTATATGTATAAGGGAAAAAATGCTGAAATATTCCCACATTCTCTTAGTATTATAGAGAAAATCCATTATAGTGAGAGGGTATAGTAGTGTAAACGACCGGAATTACGACAGAGGGTTCAAAAACTACTATAGGTAGGCAGTGGTTGCCGACCTCTCATATTGTTCAAAACTTATGTATTCATATGATTTTGGCAATTATATGATTAAATTAAATAATATACATATGAAAATGGTTAATTATTATATGTATATGGGAAAAAATGCAGAGATATTCCCATATTCTCTTAGTATTATAGAGAAAAGCCATTTAAGTGAGAGGGTATAGTAGTGTAAACGACCGGAATTACGACAGAGGGTTCAAAAACTACTATAGGTAGGCAGTGGTTGCCGACCTCTCATATTGTTCAAAACTTATGTATTCATATGATTTTGGCAATTGTATGAGTAAATTAAATAATATACATACGAAAATGATTAATTATTATATGTATATGGGAAAAAATGCAGAGATATTCCCATATTCTCTTAGTATTATAGAGAAAAGCCATTTAAGTGAGAGGGTATAGTAGTGTAAACCACCGGAATTACGACAGAGGGTTCAAAAACTACTATAGGTAGGCAGTGGTTGCCGACCTCTCATATTGTTCAAAACTTATGTATTCATATGATTTTGGCAATTGTATGAGTAAATTAAATAATATACATATGAAAATGATTAATTATTATATGTATAAGGGAAAAAATGCTGAAATATTCCCACATTCTCTTAGTATTATAGAGAAAATCCATTATAGTGAGAGGGTATAGTAGTGTAAACGACCGGAATTACGACAGAGGGTTCAAAAACTACTATAGGTAGGCAGTGGTTGCCGACCTCTCATATTGTTCAAAACTTATGTATTCATATGATTTTGGCAATTATATGATTAAATTAAATAATATACATATGAAAATGGTTAATTATTATATGTATATGGGAAAAAATGCTGAGATATTCCCATATTCTCTTAGTATTATAGAGAAAAGCCATTTAAGTGAGAGGGTATAGTAGTGTAAACGACCGGAATTACGACAGAGGGTTCAAAAACTACTATAGGTAGGCAGTGGTTGCCGACCTCTCATATTGTTCAAAACTTATGTATTCATATGATTTTGGCAATTGTATGAGTAAATTAAATAATATACATATGAAAATGATTAATTATTATATGTATAAGGGAAAAAATGCTGAAATATTCCCACATTCTCTTAGTATTATAGAGAAAATCCATTATAGTGAGAGGGTATAGTAGTGTAACGACCGGAATTACGACAGAGGGTTCAAAAACTACTATAGGTAGGCAGTGGTTGCCGACCTCTCATATTGTTCAAAACTTATGTATTCATATGATTTTGGCAATTATATGATTAAATTAAATAATATACATATGAAAATGGTTAATTATTATATGTATATGGGAAAAAATGCTGAGATATTCCCATATTCTCTTAGTATTATAGAGAAAAGCCATTATAGTGAGAGGGTATAGTAGTGTAAACGACCGGAATTACGACAGAGGGTTCAAAAACTACTATAGGTAGGCAGTGGTTGCCGACCTCTCATATTGTTCAAAACTTATGTATTCATATGAATTTGGCAATTATATGAGTTTTTTTTTTTTTTTTTCTTTAGCGTGCGTTTATTTATTTAAAATCTGTCCTAGTGGACAATAATTAAATGGTTTTGCGGGGGAACATTAGCTTAAGGGATACTATTGTACATGTATTTGTGGCGGGTTTTATATGTGTTGTCTATTGTTGTGGAAGATCGAGAGGGTGTCTCCTCATGAGACGTCTGCTTGTTTGGCTATTGTCTAACAGGTTGGTGGCGAGGTGGTTAGGGTGGTTTTCGAGCCTTTTCAGGTATCTCTCGCTGAGCCTGGAGATTTCATCAGCGACTTGTGGGATTCCAAGTTCCCTATGTATGGCGACATTCTCGTGGTAGGGATGCGCATTACAGGCAATTCTCAAGCACCTATTCTGGAACCGCTGTATACGCAGGCGATTCGTGTGGCTTGCCGTGCCCCATAGCTGTATCCCGTAGGTCCAGATGGGCTTGAGAATTGCCTTGTACACCAGGATTTTGTGGTTCTGCCTTAGCTTGGACCCTCTCCCAATAAGCCAATGCATCTGCCTCAGACGCGCATCGGCCTGTATGCGTTTGCTGACGATGTGGGACGCCAAGTGAGCCTGCGGTCCAGGGTAAGTCCTAGGTACTTGGGTGCGGGTGCGTTGGGAATGATGACTCCGTTTAGCGTGACCGGTGGGCAGTCTCCTCTCCTTAGTGCAAATGTTGTTTGGGTAGATTTTTCCGCGTTCACTACGATGTTCCACCTGCTGAGCCAGGATGTAGCGCGTCCATTTGCCTTTGGATTGTTTCGGAGGCTTCTCGTGGGTCGGATGAGGAGGCGAGGAAAGCCGTGTCATCTGCATAAGTCGCTATAGTTAGGTTCCTGGAGGGGATTATGGGAAGGTCTGCGGTGTAAAGGGTGTACAGTATTGGTCCGAGCACACTGCCTTGCGGAACTCCAGCTCTGATCAGTCTGGGTAGGCTTATTGCACTTCCGCATCTGACTTGGAATGCTCTTCCCTCAGTGTAGGATTTGAGGAGGGTAAAATGGGGCTTGGGAGGTAGGATTTGAGTTTATGGAGGAGTCCAGGATGCCAAACTCTGTCGAATGCCTGCTTCACGTCGAGCATTACAGCGCAGCAGTATTTCTTTTGCTCGAATGCCTCGAGGATCCGTTCGACTAGCCGGTGGCATTGCTCTGGTGTTCCGTGGGAGCGCCTGAAGCCAAACTGGTGATCGGGATCAAACCAGCCTCATCCAGTACTGGCAATACTCTGCGCAAAATACTCTTTCGAGTATTTTGGAGAGGATTGCCAGCAA
The DNA here is from genome assembly GCF_004382195.2 of Drosophila sechellia. Lineage (NCBI taxonomy): Eukaryota > Metazoa > Arthropoda > Insecta > Diptera > Drosophilidae > Drosophila > Drosophila sechellia. Next base: position 31,780 of record NW_022611224.1, read on the forward strand.
ACTAATCGGACGATAGGAGGCGAGATTGGCTTCAGGCTTACCAGGCTTGAGGAGGACAATAACCTCTGCTCTTTTCCACTCTTCCGGGAAGTACCCTAGCCGGAAGCAGCTGTTGTAAATGCTGGCCAGCATTTGTGTGCAGCGGGATGGGAGCATTTTTAGGGCCGCCGCATCTATACGATCCAGCCTGGAGATTTGTTGTTCTTCAGTAGAGCAATCTCCTGCGCAACTTCCTCAGGTCGACTGGTTCCAACGGGGGACCGGGAGAGCTTGGCTATTGAGAAACCGGGCTGTTTCAGCATGTTCTTCGGCAGTGCAGCAGTCGAACGGAGAGAAGGCGTTGTGAAGGTGTTCGGCGAAAGCTTCTGCTCTTTCAGCATCCGAAAGGCACCAGGATCCATCTGCTTTGCGCACTGCGGAAACCTTTTTGGCTGGTCGTTTAATGTGGCGGGTGACGTTCCACAGATTGTGGTCTGGGTCCCGGGAGAGAGTTCTCGAGGAATCTGAGGAAGGAGTCCTGGCGTAGGCTGAGATCTTGTCCTTCAACTCCTTTGTGGCGTGATTGAGCGCTGTTTTGTCTCTTGGATTGCGCGTCAAGAACCAAACTCTCCTGAGACGCCTCTTCTCAGTCACGAGTGCCGCAATTTCCGGGGACCAGAGGTGGAGGTCCCTGCTAGGTGTTCTCGCAGTCTTGGTGGCGGTGGGCTTGCGAATCCGCAGCGTTTTGCATCTGCCTGGTGAGATTCCCGATAGCTTCATCAATGTTCCTGGGTGTGTTGAGGATGGGGTTCGGATTGACGGTGGAGAGCATCCAGGACGCGAACTTGGCGGCGTCGGTATATTTTCCAGTGAGCCTTCTGAGCGGGGTTTTCCTGAGGACTGGCGTGTTGATTAGCACGTTTATTGCACAGTGGTCTGACAGGAGATCAGCATTTGTTGTGCAGCTGATCTTCGCATGCCCTATGCCTTTCGACACAGCAAAGTCCAGTAGGTCTGGATCTTGAGGGGATTCGTTGGCCAGTGAGTGGGCTCGCCAGTGGAGTGGCAGTCCAGTCGGTGGCGTTGCAGGTACCCAAACAGAGTTTTCCCTTTGGGTTGTTGGCGCGCGATCCCCACCAAGAATGTTTGGCGTTATAATCTCCAGCTGCTATGAAGCGGGCCCAAAATGCTCGAAGAACTCACTGAGGTGAGATGCTGTTATGCGGTATCTGGGGGGAAAGTAGACCGCTCCAATGTCTAAATCTCCTTGCGGGCTGACAATCCTGATGACAGGACATTGTGCCCAGTCTTGCTGAAACGCGGGCAGCTCTAGGTATTGAATACCGCTCCTGATAGGATGGCTGCTCCACCGCGTGCTCTGCCAGAAGGATGGTCTGCATGGATGAGGTCATATCCGCTGATATTAAAGTGGGATCTGGGGGAGAAGTGGGTTCGGCTACGAGTAGGATATCGATCTGGTGGGTCTTCAGATGGTGTCGACTATGCCTTGCTGTTCTGCAGGCCGTTCGCATTCCAGACGACTAGGTGAGCTTTAGTTGCATGACTTGCTGTTGAGAATGGTGGCCACCAGCTGTGTCATCTGGGTGAACATGCGCTCCATCATCCTTCCATCATTCCTTCCATGCGAGCGAACATCGCTTCTATCTGACCGGAGTGTGGGGTTTCTGTTTGGGTTTGGACTGGGTTGTGGGATTCTGCGTGCTGCGTGCACTCCCGTTGAGGGCGTCTCGGTAGCTCCTGCCAGAGGTGACGTTGGTGATGCCACGGGCGGCGCCTTGTTAGCATTAGCGACGGGCCTTGTTTTCGGAGCAGCGAGTGCTTGGCCCTTTTGTATGCAGGGCATCCCTTGAAAGACGCAGGATGGTCCGCCTGGCAGTGGAAGCAGCACGCTTTGTCGTCCTCCCTCTTCTCACATGCCCTCGATTCTGAGGGCCTCCACACTTTACACATCGGTATTCCAGGAAGCCAGTAACGCTGTGTATGACCGAATCCTTGGCACCTGAAGCATTGAGGCACGTCGTTGAACTTCTGCGGCGGTTCAATGGTTACTACCGACCTGCAGATCCGCTTGACTTGGTAGACGTCTTTGTTGTTGCTGGAAGGCTCCAGGTTGGCGAAGAATATTCCCAGCGGTTCTTTAGTTCTTCTGCCAATGGGATTGTGCAGATCTCTAACAGCGTGCCCTTGTCTGCGAAGGTCTCAATGATTTCCTCACGATCGGTGGAGTGGTGGAGTCCTTTGATGACAACCTTGTATGCACGTTCATCTTTCGGCTGGAAAGTCCGATGCCTCTTGTTTTGGGCCACAAGTTGGAGACGCAGAGCTGATATAGGACTCTTTGTCCGGCATCATGACACGTACGTTGTTGCCATTCACCGGTCTTGTAGGTAAAATGTTCTTCGGGCCTACAAGAGTCGTGATCATCTTGACGAGTGCCGAGATGTTGGTCACATCGGGGATAAAAATCGGAGGTGGCTTGATGGTCTTCGGGGTGGGCTTTGGTTTCTCGGGGGTCTGGGCTTGGAATCGTCTTTAGGTACGGGTTCGTCATCAGAGCTCTCTTGGTCGTACTCGTCTTCTTCGGTCGAGAGTAAAGCGAAGGCGTTGTTGGCGAGCTTCTTGCGCAGAGCTGCGCTAGTGCTTGGCTTATCTTCCAGCTTCCTCTCCCTGTGCTTTCTTGCCGGTTTTCGCTTTATCTCGCCCGGCTCTGTATGCGAGGTGCTTCCCTCGCTGCTGGAGCTGCTCTTGCGTGTTCTCAGAGCCTTTTTGCGTGGTGTTGTTCCAAGCTTTGGGGTGCGCGGGGGGCCTGCCAGTCCATCTTCTCCAAAGTTGATAAGGAGTGAGAGGGGGGGGGGGGGAAGCTGGGCACCGTAAGCCGGTGAGCCAGGCAGCACGTGGCTGCTGCTTTGCAATTATACCGCTGCTTCGAGCACTGGGTTTTTGCGCTGATAACACGCACACTCGGGTGTGCCGATGGTGTTAGTGCGAACTACCGTTAGGTACGTTGGCTGGCCAATCAAAACGCGCGACAAGATCACGCGACGCGAAGTGGCTGGGCACAAGTAACGGGACTTACAACTGTGAAACAATTTGCTAACAATTTGCTAACAATTTGCTGTCGATCCGCAGGCACGTCTGCACTCGTCGAGTGTTCGATCGCGACTAATTATATGAGTAAATTAAATAATAAACATATAAAAATAAGTATTTATTATATGTATAAAAAAAAAAATAATCATATTATATATGAATAATGGAAAAAAATGAAATGTTCCTATAATCTCTTAATATATAAGAGAATAGACCGTATGTTGGGTGGCAAACGGAATTGAAAATACCCGCTTTGAGGACAGCGGGTTCAAAAACTACTATAGGTAGCAGTGGTTGCCGACCTCCCGCATTATTCGAAATATTTATTCGGATTATGTTTATATTGGTTACATAAAATAAAGTATATTTATCCGTACAAATTTGTTTCTCAGTTCTATAGAACACGGGACTTGGCTCCGCGGTAATAGGAATATACGCTTTTTAGATAATATCGTTGAAACAAAAGTCAAGTTTCTATTATATATAGAATAACAAATCGTTTCCATATATTATCGTTAATTTTTGGAGGCAGGCAAATATTAATTTATTACCTGCCGTATAGTTGGATTATTATATCGTTACGGTATAATACAAATATGGATTCTTATGAAAGAAATATAAAATTATATATTAAATGTGGAAATATTATCATATGCGCTTGGTTTTATGTTATATATTACCAGAGAGATATATGAAAAGAGATAAATTTTAAATTTATCTTCAAAATGCAAATGATTTAACTTAATATTTATATTGGTTAAACAAAAATTGTACATGTGTGGATACAATAATTATGTATGTTGGAAATAAAATGATATTTTATAATGAAATATGTATATATAAAAGATAAAATTATAGAAACATATATATTACAATAATTATATGAAATTCTTGTTATATTGGTAAAACAAGTATAAATTAAAAATGAAAATATGGATTACGAATGCTATTAAAAATGGCCGTAATCGAATAGATTTTTTACTTATATTTATATATTTAAAATTTTACCCAAAGGCGAAATATTGAATTTTATTCAATATAATAAAAATCATGGAATTATATAAAGTGAAAAATCTATATATCTATTATATTGCTTATTTCGATTCAAAAAATATGAATGGAATATGAAGAGAAAAACATTATTCTGGTTGATCCTGCCAGTAGTTATATGCTTGTCTCAAAGATTAAGCCATGCATGTCTAAGTACACACGAATTAAAAGTGAAACGCAAAAGGCTCATTATATCAGTTATGGTTCCTTAGATCGTTAACAGTTACTTGGATAACTGTGGTAATTCTAGAGCTAATACATGCAATTAAAACATGAACCTTATGGGACATGTGCTTTTATTAGGCTAAACCAAGCGATCGCAAGATCGTTATATTGGTTGAACTCTAGATAACATGCAGATCGTATGGTCTTGTACCGACGACAGATCTTTCAAATGTCTGCCCTATCAACTTTTGATGGTAGTATCTAGGACTACCATGGTTGCAACGGGTAACGGGAATCAGGGTTCGATTCCGGAGAGGGAGCCTGAGAGAAACGGCTACCACATCTAAGGAAGCAGCAGGCGCGTAAATTACCCACTCCCAGCTCGGGGAGGTAGTGACGAAAATAACAATACAGGACTCATATCCGAGGCCCTGTAATTGGAATGAGTACACTTTAAATCCTTTAACAAGGACCAATTGGAGGCAAGTCTGGTGCCAGCAGCCGGGTAATCCAGCTCCAATAGCGTATATTAAAGTTGTTGCGGTTAAAACGTTCGTAGTTGAACTTGTGCTTCATACGGGTAGTACAACTTACAATTGTGGTTAGTACTATACCTTTATGTATGTAAGCGTATTACCGGTGGAGTTCTTATATGTGATTAAATACTTGTATTTTTCATATGTTCCTCCTATTTAAAAACCTGCACTAGTGCTCTTAAACGAGTGTTATTGTGGGCCGTACTATTACTTTGAACAAATTAGAGTGCTTAAAGCAGGCTTCAAATGCCTGAATTTCTGTGCATGGGATAATGAAATAAGACCTCTTTCTGCTTTCATTGGTTTTCAGATCAAAGGTAATGATTAATAGAAGCAGTTTGGGGGCATTAGTATTACGACGCGAGAGGTGAAATTCTTGGACCGTCGTAAGACTAACTTAAGCGAAAGCATTTGCCAAAGATTTTTCATTAATCAAGAACGAAAGTTAGAGGTTCGAAGGCGATCAGATACCGCCCTAGTTCTAACCATAAACGATGCCAGCTAGCAATTGGGTGTAGCTACTTTTATGGCTCTCTCAGTCGCTTCCCGGGAAACCAAAGCTTTTGGGCTCCGGGGAAGTATGGTTGCAAAGCTGAAACTTAAAGGAATTGACGGAAGGGCACCACCAGGAGTGGAGCCTGCGGCTTAATTTGACTCAACACGGGAAAACTTACCAGGTCCGAACATAAGTGTGTAAGACAGATTGATAGCCTTTCTCGAATCTATGGGTGGTGGTGCATGGCCGTTCTTAGTTCGTGGAGTGATTTGTCTGGTTAATTCGATAACGAACGAGACTCAAATATATTAAATAGATATCTT
>NW_022611225.1:0-37422 GCF_004382195.2 Drosophila sechellia
CAAGGCCATAGTCGAGCACCATCTGAAGACCCACCAGATCGATATCCTACTCGTAGCCGAAACCCACTTCTCCCCCAGATCCCACTTTAATATCAGCGGATATGACCTCATCCATGCAGACCATCCTTCTGCAGAGCACGCGGTGGAGCAGCCATCCTCATCAGGAGCGGTATTCAATACCTAGAGCTGCCCGCGTTTCAGCAAGACTGGGCACAATGTCCTGTCATCAGGATTGTCAGCCCGCAAGGAGATTTAGACATTGGAGCGGTCTACTTTCCCCCCAGATACCGCATAACAGCATCTCACCTCAGTGAGTTCTTCGAGCATTTTGGCCCCGCTTCATAGCAGCTGGAGATTATAACGCCAAACATTCTTGGTGGATCGCGCGCAACAACCCCAAAGGGGAAAACTCTGTTTGGTACCTGCAACGCCACCGACTGGACTGCCACTCCACTGGCGACCCACTCACTGGCCAACGAATCCCCTCAAGACTCCAGACCTACTGGACTTTGCTGTGTCGAAAGCATAGGGCATGCGAAGATCAGCTGCACAACAAATGCTGATCTCCTGTCAGACCACTGTGCAATAAACGTGCTAATCAACACGCCAGTCCTCAGGAAAACCCCGCTCAGAAGGCTCACTGGAAAATATACCGACGCCGCCAAGTTCGCGTCCTGGATGCTCTCCACCGTCAATCCGAACCCCATCCTCAACACACCCAGGAACATTGATGAAGCTATCGGGAATCTCACCAGGCAGATGCAAAACGCTGCGGGAATTCGCAAGCCCACCGCCACCAAAGACTGCGAGAACACCTAGCAGGGACCTCCACCTCTGGTCCCCGGAAATTGCGGCACTCGTGACTGAGAAGAGGCGTCTCAGGAGAGTTTGGTTCTTGACGGCGCAATCCAAGAGACAAAACAGCGCTCAATCACGCACAAAGGAGTTGAAGGACAAGATCTCCAGCCTACGCCAGGACTCCTTCCTCAGATTCCTCGAGAACTCTCTCCCGGGACCCAGACCACAATCTGTGGAACGTCACCCGCCACATTAAACGACCAGCCAAAAAGGTTTCCGCAGTGCGCAAAGCAGATGGATCCTGGTGCCTTTCGGATGCTGAAAGAGCAGAAGCTTTCGCCGAACACCTTTACAACGCCTTCTCTCCGTTCGACTGCTGCACTGCCGAAGAACATGCTGAAACAGCCCGGTTTCTCAATAGCCCAAGCTCTCCCGGTCCCCCGTTGGAACCAGTCGACCCTGAGGAAGTTGCGCAGGAGATTGCTCTACTGAAGAACAACAAATCTCCAGGCCTGGATCGTATAGATGCGGCGGCCCTAAAAATGCTCCCATCCCGCTGCACACAAATGCTGGCCAGCATTTACAACAGCTGCTTCCGGCTAGGGTACTTCCCGGAAGAGTGGAAAGAGCAGAGGTTATTGTCCTCCTCAAGCCTGGTAAGCCTGAAGCCAATCTCGCCTCCTATCGTCCGATTAGTTTGCTGGCAATCCTCTCCAAAATACTCGAAAGAGTATTTTTGCGCAGAGTATTGCCAGTACTGGATGAGGCTGGTTTGATCCCCGATCACCAGTTTGGCTTCAGGCGCTCCCACGGAACACCAGAGCAATGCCACCGGCTAGTCGAACGGATCCTCGAGGCATTCGAGCAAAAGAAATACTGCTGCGCTGTAATGCTCGACGTGAAGCAGGCATTCGACAGAGTTTGGCATCCTGGACTCCTCCATAAACTCAAATCCTACCTCCCAAGCCCCCATTTTACCCTCCTCAAATCCTACACTGAGGGAAGAGCATTCCAAGTCAGATGCGGAAGTGCAATAAGCCTACCCAGACTGATCAGAGCTGGAGTTCCGCAAGGCAGTGTGCTCGGACCAATACTGTACACCCTTTACACCGCAGACCTTCCCATAATCCCCTCCAGGAACCTAACTATAGCGACTTATGCAGATGACACGGCTTTCCTCGCCTCCTCATCCGACCCACGAGAAGCCTCCGAAACAATCCAAAGGCAAATGGACGCGCTACATCCCTGGCTCAGCAGGTGGAACATCGTAGTGAACGCGGAAAAATCTACCCAAACAACATTTGCACTAAGGAGAGGAGACTGCCCACCGGTCACGCTAAACGGAGTCATCATTCCCAACGCACCCGCACCCAAGTACCTAGGACTTACCCTGGACCGCAGGCTCACTTGGCGTCCCCACATCGTCAGCAAACGCATACAGGCCGATGCGCGTCTGAGGCAGATGCATTGGCTTATTGGGAGAGGGTCCAAGCTAAGGCAGAACCACAAAATCCTGGTGTACAAGGCAATTCTCAAGCCCATCTGGACCTACGGGATACAGCTATGGGGCACGGCAAGCCACACGAATCGCCTGCGTATACAGCGGTTCCAGAATAGGTGCTTGAGAATTGCCTGTAATGCGCATCCCTACCACGAGAATGTCGCCATACATAGGGAACTTGGAATCCCACAAGTCGCTGATGAAATCTCCAGGCTCAGCGAGAGATACCTGAAAAGGCTCGAAAACCACCCTAACCACCTCGCCACCAACCTGTTAGACAATAGCCAAACAAGCAGACGTCTCATGAGGAGACACCCTCTCGATCTTCCACAACAATAGACAACACATATAAAACCCGCCACAAATACATGTACAATAGTATCCCTTAAGCTAATGTTCCCCCGCAAAACCATTTAATTATTGTCCACTAGGACAGATTTTAAATAAATAAACGCACGCTAAAGAAAAAAAAAAAAAAAAAAAACTAAATTGATGACGAGGTGTTTGGCAACTTGACACAATCCATTAAAGTCTTTATATTAATTATATGATAGGGACAATATCATATGCGTCACTAAATTGATGACGAGGTGTTTGGCAACTTGATACAATTCTTTAAAGTCTTTATATCAAAAATTATATGATAAGGACAATATCATATGCGTCACTAAATGATGACGAGGTGTTTGGCAACTTGACACAATTCATTAAAGTCTTTATATTAATTATATGATAGGACAATATCATATGCGTCACTAAATTGATGACGAGGTGTTTGGCAACTTGACACAATCCATTAAAGTCTTTATATTAATTATATGATAGGGACAATATCATATGCGTCACTAAATTGATGACGAGTGTTTGGCAACTTGATTCAATTCTTTAAAGTCTTTATATCAAAAATTATATGATAAGGACAATATCATATGCGTCACTAAATTGATGACGAGGTGTTTGGCAACTTGACACAATTCATTAAAGTCTGTATATTAATTATATGATAGGGACAATATCATATGCGTCACTAAATTGATGACGAGGTGTTTGGCAACTTGATACAATTCTTTAAAGTCTTTATATCAAAAATTATATGATAGGGACAATATCATATGCGTCACTAAATTGATGACGAGGTGTTTGGCAACTTGACACAATTCATTAAAGTCTTTATATTAATTATATGATAGGGACAATATCATATGCGTCACTAAATTGATGACGAGGTGTTTGGCAACTTGACACAATCCATTAAAGTCTTTATATTAATTATATGATAGGGACAATATCATATGCGTCACTAAATTGATGACGAGGTGTTTGGCTACAGGAAAAAATCATTTATTTATCGAATCATCAAGCAAAGGATAAGCTTCAGTGGATCGCAGTATGGCAGCTGCTCAACCACTTACAACACCTTGCCTGTTACAAAAGTCGTTTACAATTGATTCTAGGCTTTGTCATTGTATTAAATAATGCTTTTATATGTAACTAGCGCGGCATCAGGTGATCGAAGATCCTCCTAATTTACTATGTTACAAATTACATTGGCATCACATCCATTGTCGTTTATAAAATAAATTATAAACTTTAAATGGTTTAGAAGCCATACAATGCAAATTGCCCCTTATTTATCATTGCAGTCCAGCACGGATACGACCTTAGAGGCGTTCAGGCATAATCCAACGGACGTAGCGTCATACCACTGTTCGCTCGAACAAGTATTGTGCCATTGGTCCGTACCTGCGGTTCCTCTCGTACTACGCAGGAATGCTGTCGCAACAACGTTTTGTCATTAGTAGGGTAAAACTAACCTGTCTCACGACGGTCTAAACCCAGCTCACGTTCCCTTGCATGGGTGAACAATCCAACGCTTGGTGAATTTTGCTTCACAATGATAGGAAGAGCCGACATCGAAGGATCAAAAAGCGACGTCGCTATGAACGCTTGGCCGCCACAAGCCAGTTATCCCTATGGTAACTTTTCTGACACCTCTTGTTAAAAACTCTTTAAACCAAAAGGATCGATAGGCCGAGCTTTTGCTGTCCCTGTGTGTACTGAACACCGAGATCAAGTCAGCATTTGCCCTTTTGCTCTATGTGTGGTTTCTGTCCGCACTGAGCTGGCCTTGGGACACCTCCGTTATTATTTGAGAGATGTACCGCCCCAGTCAAACTCCCTACCTGGCAATGTCCTTGAATTGGATCATACCTGAGTAATTGGAGTTATACCAATTTTCAAATCAAAAATACATAAATGCATCGTTTTATTAAAGAATTTGTTTGCGATTATATAACAAACTCGTGATACTTTGATCAAGAAGCTTGCATCAAAACCCAATACCATAAGATATAATAAATATATCCGTATAATGGCTAGGAAATGATACACGTTCCATTTAATCAAGTAAGTAAGGAAACAATAAGAGTAGTGGTATTTCATTGACGATACCAAACCGAGGTCTAATATCTCCCACTTATTCTACACCTCTTATGTCTCCTTACACTGCCAGATTAGAGTCAAGCTCAAAAGGGTCTTCTTTCCCCGCTAATTATTCCAAGCCCGTTCCCTTGGCTGTGGTTTCGCTAGATAGTAGATAGGGACAGTAGGAATCTCGTTAATCCATTCATGCGCGTCACTAATTAGATGACGAGGCATTTGGCTACCTTAAGAGAGTCATAGTTACTCCCGCCGTTGACCCGCGCTTACTTGAATTTCTTCACTTTGACATTCAGAGCACTGGGCAGAAATCACATTGTGTCAACACCCGCTAGGGCCATCACAATGCTTTGTTTTAATTAGACAGTCGGATTCCCAAGTCCGTGCCAGTTCTGAATTGATTGTTAATTGATAATCGTTATAATTGATAAGAACTAATTGGTTTAACCCAAATAGTATTCTTAAAAATTTTAGCAAGAAAGTTCCACAATTGGCTACGTAACTAAACTATCCGGGGAACAAGTAACTAACATAAATGCTAGAAACTCTATTTACCCAGAACGAGCACATAAACCATGTTATTGTTTCCCAATCAAGCCCGACTATCTCAATCTTCAGAGCCAATCCTTATCCCGAAGTTACGGATCTAATTTGCCGACTTCCCTTACCTACATTATTCTATCGACTAGAGACTCTTCACCTTGGAGACCAGCTGCGGATATTGGTACGGCCTGTTGAGAAGTTTGCGTGTCCCCACCATAAATTTTCAAGGTCCGAGGAGAAAATATCGACACAACAGTATATGTCATGCTCTTCTAGCCCATCTACCATATCTCTCTGCGAAAGACTTCCATGGTAGTACGGCTATAAAACAGAAAAGAAAACTCTTCCGATATCTCTCGACGGCTTCTTTATGGTCGTTCCTGTTGCCAGGATGAGCACGAGGCCCATATTTAATAACAAACGGATACTCAACAGGTTACGGAATTGGAACCGTATTCCCTTTCGTTCAAAATTATTCAAGTGTATTATATTCGCTTTGTTTATATAGTTAGGCATTTTTGTTTTACTTGAAAATTTTCGGCTTTCGCCTTGAACTTAGGACCGACTAACTCGTGATCAACCACTGTTCACACGAAACCCTTCTCCACTTCAGTCCTCCAAGGTCTCATTCGATTATTTGCTACTACCACCAAGATCTGTACCAATGGCAGCTCCATGCAGGCTTACGCCAAACACTTCTACGCATACCATTGTACCTTCCTACTCACTAAAGTTTCAAAATTTATATCACAAGTAATATAAATCATCTACTTTAGCGGTAATGTATAGGTATACAACTTAAGCGCCATCCATTTTAAGGGCTAGTTGCTTCGGCAGGTGAGTTGTTACACACTCCTTAGCGGATTTCGACTTCCATGATCACCGTCCTGCTGTTTTAAGCAACCAACGCCTTTCATGGTATCTGCATGAGTTGTTAATTTGGGCACCGTAACATTACGTTTGGTTCATCCCACAGCGCCAGTTCTGCTTACCAAAAGTGGCCCACTGGGCACATTATATCATAACCTTGAACTTCATATCAAGAAAGTTAAGGTTCTTACCCATTTAAAGTTTGAGAATAGGTTAAGATCGTTTCGACCCTAAGGCCTCTAATCATTCGCTTTACCAGATAAGATTATTTTATATAATATTAAAATGCACCAGCTATCCTGAGGGAAACTTCGGAAGGAACCAGCTACTAGATGGTTCGATTGGTCTTTCGCCCCTATACTCAATTCTGACAATCGATTTGCACGTCAGAACTGTTTCGGTCTTCCATCAGGGTTTCCCCTGACTTCAACCTGATCAAGTATAGTTCACCATCTTTCGGGTCACAGCATATATGCTCAAGGTACGTTCCAGTTAGAGGCATAAATAATATAAATATACATTATACATAACTATATAGAACGCCCCGGGATTGTGTTAATTAGCTATAAATAGCTAAAAAACTAATCCCATTATTAGTCAAGTTAATTACGCTATTAGGTTTACATCCCAATAACTTGCACATATGTTAGACTCCTTGGTCCGTGTTTCAAGACGGGTCCCGAAGGTATCCTGAATCTTTCGCATTGTTAATCATACAAGAGCATATAATAAACACAAAAATCAATGATAATTATGCCATTATATAATTCCGAAAAATTAACGCTCTGTAATAATATAAATCTATCAGCACTTTATCAAATTAATAACATTTATTCTGTGTTAAAATGCAAGCAATTTAATTGGAATAAACTATAAGTTATATTTTATGATAAATTTGGGATATGCTAATAGATTACAATGTCCTTATATGGAAAAAATGCACATTATTCTTAATAATATTATTTAAATATTACAATTTTAATGATGAATTTTCCATAACGGATATTCAGGTTCATCGGGCTTAACCTCTAAGCAGTTTCACGTACTGTTTAACTCTCTATTCAGAGTTCTTTTCAACTTTCCCTCACGGTACTTGTTTACTATCGGTCTCATGGTTATATTTAGTTTTAGATGGAGTTTACCACCCACTTAGTGCTGCACTATCAAGCAACACGACTCTTTGGAAACATCATCTAGCAATCATTAACGTTATACGGGCCTGGCACCCTCTATGGGTAAATGGCCTCATTTAAGAAGGACTTAAATCATTAATTTCTCATACTAGAATATTGACGCTCCATACACTGCATCTCACATTTGCCATATAGACAAAGTGACTTAGTGCTGAACTGTTTTCTTTTCGCTCGCCGCTACTAAGAAAATCCTTGTTAGTTTCTTTTCCTCCCCTAATTAATATGCTTAAATTCAGGGGGTAGTCCCATATGAGTTGAGGTTGTATATATAACTATATTTTGCCATAAATTCTTTATATATAAATGATAAAACAATCAATTAAATTCGTTATAAATAGTTCCAATAGTTCTTGTAAGCAAAGTCATTTTTATCCATTTAACGAACCAACGAAGAATAATAACAAAACCAAGATTTTTCTTTTTCCGAATCATTAATAAGAGACAATTCTAGATGAAAAATATTTCAATTTTTTATGCTAGACATTTCTCAGTATTATTTGATTGAAAAAGAAAATATTTCTCTTCGTTTTTCACATTCAAATGTGAGATAATGTTTTTCATTTCTTTTTTAATATTATGAATAAAATCATTATTTAATCCAATAATATACCATATGCTTATAAAAAATTTATAAACAACTTAATTAGCATAGTCTTACAACCCTCAACCATATGTAGTCCAAGCAGCACTATAAAATTAATTAAAGTACATAACAGCATGGACTGCGATATGCGTTCAAAATGTCGATGTTCATGTGTCCTGCAGTTCACACGATGACGCACAGTTTGCTGCGTTCTTCATCGACCCATGAGCCGAGTGATCCACCGCTTAGAGTTTTATAATTCAATTTTATATAATGTCAATATTGTTTTTATTGAAAGAAATTAAAAATACACCATTTTACTGGCATATATCAATTCCTTCAATAAATTTATTTTTATACCTAAAATAAATGTTGCGAAATGTCTTAGTTTCATATAAGCATTATGTATCATAATAATCTGGTTATGGTTTGCTATTTTGGGTGACACATACTGCAAAATTTATATAAAACATTAACCTGATGGATGACAGGTACAAACATTGTATATTTTAGGTTGTTGCATTAGCCAACGTATGCTCATAACATAGATGAACAATACATATTCGCAACGCGTGTATATTATGGTCCATATACACACACACTTATTTTGATTACCACACATTCAAAATTATTTTATTTTAATTCGACTTCTACTTTCGAATTTAGTTTAGTTTCTTCGATTTCCATTTTCGAGAATTTGTTTTTATAGGAAACGCCGTTGTTGTAGTAAGTACTGCCACAAATACGCACAGCAACATTAATAATGTTAAAGTCTTTTATGAGGTTGCCAAGCCCCACATATAAAATAAAAGCCATCTTCATTTTATTTTGACTTTAACTTTTGATTCCGTGGAATCATTTTGTAATATTTTTATTTTGGTAAATTGTATTTATTTGTATTATAACAAATATTTATTAACGATAAGGATATTATACAATAATGATCCTTCCGCAGGTTCACCTACGGAAACCTTGTTACGACTTTTACTTCCTCTAAATAATCAAGTTCGGTCAACTTTTGCGAAAAAACCGTAACACGCAAGGCGTCACAGTGATCACGTCCGGAGACCTCACTAAATAATTCAATCGGTAGTAGCGACGGGCGGTGTGTACAAAGGGCAGGGACGTAATCAATGCGAGTTAATGACTCACACTTACTGGGAATTCCAAGTTCATGTGAACAGTTTCAGTTCACAATCCCAAGCATGAAAGTGGTTCAGCGGTTTACCCGGACCTCTCGGTCTAGGAAATACACGTTGATACTTTCATTGTAGCGCGCGTGCAGCCCAGGACATCTAAGGGCATCACAGACCTGTTATTGCTCAATCTCATTATTGCTAGACGCAATTTGTCCATTTAAGAAGCTAGTGTCCTTATAATGGGACAAACCAACAGGTACGGCTCCACTTACATAAACACATTCAAACACAATAAACATTTTACTGCCACCATGAATGAAGGCTACATAAGCTTCAGCACCATAATCCTGAAGATATCTATTTAATATATTTGAGTCTCGTTCGTTATCGGAATTAACCAGACAAATCACTCCACGAACTAAGAACGGCCATGCACCACCACCCATAGATTCGAGAAAGAGCTATCAATCTGTCTTACACACTTATGTTCGGACCTGGTAAGTTTTCCCGTGTTGAGTCAAATTAAGCCGCAGGCTCCACTCCTGGTGGTGCCCTTCCGTCAATTCCTTTAAGTTTCAGCTTTGCAACCATACTTCCCCGGAGCCCAAAAGCTTTGGTTTCCCGGGAAGCGACTGAGAGAGCCATAAAAGTAGCTACACCCAATTGCTAGCTGGCATCGTTTATGGTTAGAACTAGGGCGGTATCTGATCGCCTTCGAACCTCTAACTTTCGTTCTTGATTAATGAAAACATCTTTGGCAAATGCTTTCGCTTAAGTTAGTCTTACGACGGTCCAAGAATTTCACCTCTCGCGTCGTAATACTAATGCCCCCAAACTGCTTCTATTAATCATTACCTCTTGATCTGAAAACCAATGAAAGCAGAACAGAGGTCTTATTTCATTATCCCATGCACAGAATATTCAGGCATTTGAAGCCTGCTTTAAGCACTCTAATTTGTTCAAAGTAATAGTACCGGCCCACAATAACACTCGTTTAAGAGCACTAGTGCAGGTTTTTAAATAGGAGGAACATATGAAAAAATACAAGTATTTAATCACATATAAGAACTCCACCGGTAATACGCTTACATACATAAAGGTATAGTACTAACCACAATTGTAAGTTGTACTACCCGTATGAAGCACAAGTTCAACTACGAACGTTTTAACCGCAACAACTTTAATATACGCTATTGGAGCTGGAATTACCGCGGCTGCTGGCACCAGACTTGCCCTCCAATTGGTCCTTGTTAAAGGATTTAAAGTGTACTCATTCCAATTACAGGGCCTCGGATATGAGTCCTGTATTGTTATTTTTCGTCACTACCTCCCCGAGCTGGGAGTGGGTAATTTACGCGCCTGCTGCCTTCCTTAGATGTGGTAGCCGTTTCTCAGGCTCCCTCTCCGGAATCGAACCCTGATTCCCCGTTACCCGTTGCAACCATGGTAGTCCTAGATACTACCATCAAAAGTTGATAGGGCAGACATTTGAAAGATCTGTCGTCGGTACAAGACCATACGATCTGCATGTTATCTAGAGTTCAACCAATATAACGATCTTGCGATCGCTTGGTTTTAGCCTAATAAAAGCACATGTCCCATAAGGTTCATGTTTTAATTGCATGTATTAGCTCTAGAATTACCACAGTTATCCAAGTAACTGTTAACGATCTAAGGAACCATAACTGATATAATGAGCCTTTTGCGGTTTCACTTTTAATTCGTGTGTACTTAGACATGCATGGCTTAATCTTTGAGACAAGCATATAACTACTGGCAGGATCAACCAGAATAATGTTTTTCCTTCATATTCCATTCATATTTTTTGAATCGAAATAAGCAATATAATAGATATATAGATTTTTCACTTTATATAATTCCATGATTTTTATTATATTGAATAAAATTCAATATTTCGCCTTTGGGTAAAATTTTAAATATATAAATATAAGTAAAAAATCTATTCGATTACGGCCATTTTTATATAGCATTCGTAATCCATATTTTCATTTTTAATTTATACTTGTTTTACCAATATAACAAGAATTTCATATAATTATTGTAATATATATGTTTCTATAATTTTATCTTTTATATATACATATTTCATTATAAAATATCATTTTATTTCCAACATACATAATTATTGTATCCACACATGTACAATTTTTGTTTAACCAATATAAATATTAAGTTAAATCATTTGCATTTTGAAGATAAATTTAAAATTTATCTCTTTTCATATATCTCTCTGGTAATATATAACATAAAACCAAGCGCATATGATAATATTTCCACATTTAATATATAATTTTATATTTCTTTCATAAGAATCCATATTTGTATTATACCGTAACGATATAATAATCCAACTATACGGCAGGTAATAAATTAATATTTGCCTGCCTCCAAAAATTAACGATAATATATGGAAACGATTTGTTATTCTATATATAATAGAAACTTGACTTTTGTTTCAACGATATTATCTAAAAAGCGTATATTCCTATTATCCGCGGAGCCAAGTCCCGTGTTCTATAGAACTGAGAAACAAATTTGTACGGATAATAATATACTTTATTTTATGTAACCAATATAAACATAATCCGAAATAAATATTTCGAATAATGCGGGAGGTCGGCAACCACTGCCTACCTATAGTAGTTTTTGAACCCGCTGTCCTCAAAGCGGGTATTTTCAATTCCGTTTGCCACCCAACATACGGTCTATTCTCTTATATATTAAGAGATTATAGGAACATTTCATTTTTTTTCCATTATTCATATATAATATGATTATTTTTTTTTTATACATATAATAAATATTAATTTTTATATGTTTATTATTTAATTTACTCATATAATTAGTCGCGATCGAACACTCGACGAGTGCAGACGTGCCTGCGGATCGACAGCAAATTGTTAGCAAATTGTTAGCAAATTGTTCACAGTTGTAAGTCCCGTTACTTGTGCCCAGCCACTTCGCGTCGCGTGATCTTGTCGCGCGTTTTGATTGGCCCAGCCAACGTACCTAACGGTAGTTCGCACTAACACCATCGCACACCCGAGTGTGCGTGTTATCAGCGCAAAAAACCCAGTGCTCGAAGCAGCGGTATAATTGCAAAGCAGCAGCCACGTGCTGCCTGGCTCACCGGCTTACGGTGCCCAGCTTCCCCCCCCCCCCCCCCTCCTCACTCCTTATCAACTTTGGAGAAGATGGACTGGCAGGCCCCCCCGCGCACCCACAAGCTTGGAACAACACCACGCAAAAAGGCTCTGAGAACACGCAAGAGCAGCTCCAGCAGCGAGGGAAGCACCTCGCATACAGAGCCGGGCGAGATAAAGCGAAAACCGGCAAAGAAAGCACAGGGAGAGGAGCTGGAAGATAAGCCAAGCACTAGCGCAGCTCTGCGCAAGAAGCTCGCCAACAACGCCTTCGCTTTACTCTCGACCGAAGAAGACGAGTACGACCAAGAGAGCTCTGATGACGAACCCGTACCTAAAGACGATTCCAAGCCCAAGACCCCCGAGAAACCAAAGCCCACCCCGAAGACCATCAAGCCACCTCCGATTTTTATCCCCGATGTGACCAACATCTCGGCACTCGTCAAGATGATCACGACTCTTGTAGGCCCGAAGAACAATTTTACCTACAAGACCGTGAATGGCAACAACGTACGTGTCATGATGCCGGACAAAGAGTCCTATACAGCTCTGCGTCTCCAACTTGTGGCCCAAAACAAGAGGCATCGGACTTTCCAGCCGAAAGATGAACGTGCATACAAGGTTGTCATCAAAGGACTCCACCACTCCACCGATCGTGAGGAAATCATTGAAGACCTTCGCAGACAAGGGCACGCTGTTAGAGATCTGCACAATCCCATTGGCAGAAGAACTAAAGAACCGCTGGGAATATTCTTCGCCAACCTGGAGCCTTCCAGCAACAACAAAGACGTCTACCAAGTCAAGCGGATCTGCAGGTCGGTAGTAACCATTGAACCGCCGCAGAAGTTCAACGACGTGCCTCAATGCTTCAGGTGCCAAGGATTCGGTCATACACAGCGTTACTGCTTCCTGGAATACCGATGTGTAAAGTGTGGAGGCCCTCACGAATCGAGGGCATGTGAGAAGAGGGAGGACGACAAAGCGTGCTGCTTCCACTGCCAGGCGGACCATCCTGCGTCTTTCAAGGGATGCCCTGCATACAAAAGGGCCAAAGCACTCGCTGCTCCGAAAACAAGGCCCGTCGCTAATGCTAACAAGGCGCCGCCCGTGGCATCACCAAACGTCACCTCTGGCAGGAGCTACCGAGACGCCCTCAACGGAGTGCACGCAGCACCGCAGAATCCCACAACCCCAGTCCAAACCCAAACAGAAACCCCACACTCCGGTCAGATAGAAGCGATGTTCGCTCGCATGGAAGGAATGATGGAAAGGATGATGGAGCGCATGTTCACCCAGATGACACAGCTGGTGGCCACCATTCTCAACAGCAAGTCATGCAACTAAAGCTCCACCTAGTCGTCTGGAATGCGAACGGCCTGCAGAACAGCAAGGCCATAGTCGAGCACCATCTGAAGACCCACCAGATCGATATCCTACTCGTAGCCGAAACCCACTTCTCCCCCAGATCCCACTTTAATATCAGCGGATATGACCTCATCCATGCAGACCATCCTTCTGGCAGAGCACGCGGTGGAGCAGCCATCCTCATCAGGAGCGGTATTCAATACCTAGAGCTGCCCGCGTTTCAGCAAGACTGGGCACAATGTCCTGTCATCAGGATTGTCAGCCCGCAAGGAGATTTAGACATTGGAGCGGTCTACTTTCCCCCCAGATACCGCATAACAGCATCTCACCTCAGTGAGTTCTTCGAGCATTTTGGGCCCCGCTTCATAGCAGCTGGAGATTATAACGCCAAACATTCTTGGTGGGGATCGCGCGCCAACAACCCCAAAGGGAAAACTCTGTTTGGGTACCTGCAACGCCACCGACTGGACTGCCACTCCACTGGCGAGCCCACTCACTGGCCAACGAATCCCCTCAAGACTCCAGACCTACTGGACTTTGCTGTGTCGAAAGGCATAGGGCATGCGAAGATCAGCTGCACAACAAATGCTGATCTCCTGTCAGACCACTGTGCAATAAACGTGCTAATCAACACGCCAGTCCTCAGGAAAACCCCGCTCAGAAGGCTCACTGGAAAATATACCGACGCCGCCAAGTTCGCGTCCTGGATGCTCTCCACCGTCAATCCGAACCCCATCCTCAACACACCCAGGAACATTGATGAAGCTATCGGGAATCTCACCAGGCAGATGCAAAACGCTGCGGAATTCGCAAGCCCACCGCCACCAAAGACTGCGAGAACACCTAGCAGGGACCTCCACCTCTGGTCCCCGGAAATTGCGGCACTCGTGACTGAGAAGAGGCGTCTCAGGAGAGTTTGGTTCTTGACGCGCAATCCAAGAGACAAAACAGCGCTCAATCACGCCACAAAGGAGTTGAAGGACAAGATCTCCAGCCTACGCCAGGACTCCTTCCTCAGATTCCTCGAGGAACTCTCTCCCGGGGACCCAGACCACAATCTGTGGAACGTCACCCGCCACATTAAACGACCAGCCAAAAAGGTTTCCGCAGTGCGCAAAGCAGATGGATCCTGGTGCCTTTCGGATGCTGAAAGAGCAGAAGCTTTCGCCGAACACCTTCACAACGCCTTCTCTCCGTTCGACTGCTGCACTGCCGAAGAACATGCTGAAACAGCCCGGTTTCTCAATAGCCCAAGCTCTCCCGGTCCCCCGTTGGAACCAGTCGACCCTGAGGAAGTTGCGCAGGAGATTGCTCTACTGAAGAACAACAAATCTCCAGGCCTGGATCGTATAGATGCGGCGGCCCTAAAAATGCTCCCATCCCGCTGCACACAAATGCTGGCCAGCATTTACAACAGCTGCTTCCGGCTAGGGTACTTCCCGGAAGAGTGGAAAAGAGCAGAGGTTATTGTCCTCCTCAAGCCTGGTAAGCCTGAAGCCAATCTCGCCTCCTATCGTCCGATTAGTTTGCTGGCAATCCTCTCCAAAATACTCGAAAGAGTATTTTTGCGCAGAGTATTGCCAGTACTGGATGAGGCTGGTTTGATCCCCGATCACCAGTTTGGCTTCAGGCGCTCCCACGGAACACCAGAGCAATGCCACCGGCTAGTCGAACGGATCCTCGAGGCATTCGAGCAAAAGAAATACTGCTGCGCTGTAATGCTCGACGTGAAGCAGGCATTCGACAGAGTTTGGCATCCTGGACTCCTCCATAAACTCAAATCCTACCTCCCAAGCCCCCATTTTACCCTCCTCAAATCCTACACTGAGGGAAGAGCATTCCAAGTCAGATGCGGAAGTGCAATAAGCCTACCCAGACTGATCAGAGCTGGAGTTCCGCAAGGCAGTGTGCTCGGACCAATACTGTACACCCTTTACACCGCAGACCTTCCCATAATCCCCTCCAGGAACCTAACTATAGCGACTTATGCAGATGACACGGCTTTCCTCGCCTCCTCATCCGACCCACGAGAAGCCTCCGAAACAATCCAAAGGCAAATGGACGCGCTACATCCCTGGCTCAGCAGGTGGAACATCGTAGTGAACGCGGAAAAATCTACCCAAACAACATTTGCACTAAGGAGAGGAGACTGCCCACCGGTCACGCTAAACGGAGTCATCATTCCCAACGCACCCGCACCCAAGTACCTAGGACTTACCCTGGACCGCAGGCTCACTTGGCGTCCCCACATCGTCAGCAAACGCATACAGGCCGATGCGCGTCTGAGGCAGATGCATTGGCTTATTGGGAGAGGGTCCAAGCTAAGGCAGAACCACAAAATCCTGGTGTACAAGGCAATTCTCAAGCCCATCTGGACCTACGGGATACAGCTATGGGGCACGGCAAGCCACACGAATCGCCTGCGTATACAGCGGTTCCAGAATAGGTGCTTGAGAATTGCCTGTAATGCGCATCCCTACCACGAGAATGTCGCCATACATAGGGAACTTGGAATCCCACAAGTCGCTGATGAAATCTCCAGGCTCAGCGAGAGATACCTGAAAAGGCTCGAAAACCACCCTAACCACCTCGCCACCAACCTGTTAGACAATAGCCAAACAAGCAGACGTCTCATGAGGAGACACCCTCTCGATCTTCCACAACAATAGACAACACATATAAAACCCGCCACAAATACATGTACAATAGTATCCCTTAAGCTAATGTTCCCCCGCAAAACCATTTAATTATTGTCCACTAGGACAGATTTTAAATAAATAAACGCACGCTAAAGAAAAAAAAAAAAAAAAACTCATATAATTGCCAAATTCATATGAATACATAAGTTTTGAACAATATGAGAGGTCGGCAACCACTGCCTACCTATAGTAGTTTTTGAACCCTCTGTCGTAATTCCGGTCGTTTACACTACTATACCCTCTCACTATAATGGCTTTTCTCTATAATACTAAGAGAATATGGGAATATCTCAGCATTTTTTCCCATATACATATAATAATTAACCATTTTCATATGTATATTATTTAATTTAATCATATAATTGCCAAAATCATATGAATACATAAGTTTTGAACAATATGAGAGGTCGGCAACCACTGCCTACCTATAGTAGTTTTTGAACCCTCTGTCGTAATTCCGGTCGTTTACACTACTATACCCTCTCACTATAATGGATTTTCTCTATAATACTAAGAGAATGTGGGAATATTTCAGCATTTTTTCCCTTATACATATAATAATTAATCATTTTCATATGTATATTATTTAATTTACTCATACAATTGCCAAAATCATATGAATACATAAGTTTTGAACAATATGAGAGGTCGGCAACCACTGCCTACCTATAGTAGTTTTTGAACCCTCTGTCGTAATTCCGGTCGTTTACACTACTATACCCTCTCACTTAAATGGCTTTTCTCTATAATACTAAGAGAATATGGGAATATCTCAGCATTTTTTCCCATATACATATAATAATTAACCATTTTCATATGTATATTATTTAATTTAATCATATAATTGCCAAAATCATATGAATACATAAGTTTTGAACAATATGAGAGGTCGGCAACCACTGCCTACCTATAGTAGTTTTTGAACCCTCTGTCGTAATTCCGGTCGTTTACACTACTATACCCTCTCACTATAATGGATTTTCTCTATAATACTAAGAGAATGTGGGAATATTTCAGCATTTTTTCCCTTATACATATAATAATTAATCATTTTCATATGTATATTATTTAATTTACTCATACAATTGCCAAAATCATATGAATACATAAGTTTTGAACAATATGAGAGGTCGGCAACCACTGCCTACCTATAGTAGTTTTTGAACCCTCTGTCGTAATTCCGGTGGTTTACACTACTATACCCTCTCACTTAAATGGCTTTTCTCTATAATACTAAGAGAATATGGGAATATCTCTGCATTTTTTCCCATATACATATAATAATTAATCATTTTCGTATGTATATTATTTAATTTACTCATACAATTGCCAAAATCATATGAATACATAAGTTTTGAACAATATGAGAGGTCGGCAACCACTGCCTACCTATAGTAGTTTTTGAACCCTCTGTCGTAATTCCGGTCGTTTACACTACTATACCCTCTCACTTAAATGGCTTTTCTCTATAATACTAAGAGAATATGGGAATATCTCTGCATTTTTTCCCATATACATATAATAATTAACCATTTTCATATGTATATTATTTAATTTAATCATATAATTGCCAAAATCATATGAATACATAAGTTTTGAACAATATGAGAGGTCGGCAACCACTGCCTACCTATAGTAGTTTTTGAACCCTCTGTCGTAATTCCGGTCGTTTACACTACTATACCCTCTCACTATAATGGATTTTCTCTATAATACTAAGAGAATGTGGGAATATTTCAGCATTTTTTCCCTTATACATATAATAATTAATCATTTTCATATGTATATTATTTAATTTACTCATATAATTGCCAAATTCATATGAATACATAAGTTTTGAACAATATGAGAGGTCGGCAACCACTGCCTACCTATAGTAGTTTTTGAACCCTCTGTCGTAATTCCGGTCGTTTACACTACTATACCCTCTCACTATAATGGATTTTCTCTATAATACTAAGAGAATGTGGGAATATTTCAGCATTTTTTCCCTTATACATATAATAATTAATCATTTTCATATGTATATTATTTAATTTACTCATACAATTGCCAAAATCATATGAATACATAAGTTTTGAACAATATGAGAGGTCGGCAACCACTGCCTACCTATAGTAGTTTTTGAACCCTCTGTCGTAATTCCGGTCGTTTACACTACTATACCCTCTCACTTAAATGGCTTTTCTCTATAATACTAAGAGAATATGGGAATATCTTAGCATTTTTTCCCATATACATATAATAATTAACCATTTTCATATGTATATTTTTTAATTTACTCATATAATTGCCAAAATCATATAAATACATAAGTTTGAACAATATCAGAGGTCGGCAACGGTCTTTCCTCTATAATACTAAGATAATATGGGAATATTTCATCATTTTTTCCCTTATACATATAATAATTAATCATTTTCATATGTATATTATTTAATTTACTCGTATAATTGTCAAAATCCTATGAACACATAAGAGAATACAATATGAGAGGTCGGCGCAACCATAATATAGTAGTTGATGACGAGGTGTTTGGCAACTTGACACAATCCATTAAAGTCTTTATATTAATTATATGAAAGGGACAATATCATATGCGTCACTAAATTGATCAGTCGCGATCGAACACTCGACGAGTGCAGACGTGCCTGCGGATCGACAGCAAATTGTTAGCAAATTGTTAGCAAATTGTTCACAGTTGTAAGTCCCGTTACTTGTGCCCAGCCACTTCGCGTCGCGTGATCTTGTCGCGCGTTTTGATTGGCCCAGCCAACGTACCTAACGGTAGTTCGCACTAACACCATCGCACACCCGAGTGTGCGTGTTATCAGCGCAAAAAACCCAGTGCTCGAAGCAGCGGTATAATTGCAAAGCAGCAGCCACGTGCTGCCTGGCTCACCGGCTTACGGTGCCCAGCTTCCCCCCCCCCCCCCCTCCTCACTCCTTATCAACTTTGGAGAAGATGGACTGGCAGGCCCCCCCGCGCACCCACAAGCTTGGAACAACACCACGCAAAAAGGCTCTGAGAACACGCAAGAGCAGCTCCAGCAGCGAGGGAAGCACCTCGCATACAGAGCCGGGCGAGATAAAGCGAAAACCGGCAAAGAAAGCACAGGGAGAGGAGCTGGAAGATAAGCCAAGCACTAGCGCAGCTCTGCGCAAGAAGCTCGCCAACAACGCCTTCGCTTTACTCTCGACCGAAGAAGACGAGTACGACCAAGAGAGCTCTGATGACGAACCCGGACCTAAAGACGATTCCAAGCCCAAGACCCCCGAGAAACCAAAGCCCACCCCGAAGACCATCAAGCCACCTCCGATTTTTATCCCCGATGTGACCAACATCTCGGCACTCGTCAAGATGATCACGACTCTTGTAGGCCCGAAGAACAATTTTACCTACAAGACCGTGAATGGCAACAACGTACGTGTCATGATGCCGGACAAAGAGTCCTATACAGCTCTGCGTCTCCAACTTGTGGCCCAAAACAAGAGGCATCGGACTTTCCAGCCGAAAGATGAACGTGCATACAAGGTTGTCATCAAAGGACTCCACCACTCCACCGATCGTGAGGAAATCATTGAAGACCTTCGCAGACAAGGGCACGCTGTTAGAGATCTGCACAATCCCATTGGCAGAAGAACTAAAGAACCGCTGGGAATATTCTTCGCCAACCTGGAGCCTTCCAGCAACAACAAAGACGTCTACCAAGTCAAGCGGATCTGCAGGTCGGTAGTAACCATTGAACCGCCGCAGAAGTTCAACGACGTGCCTCAATGCTTCAGGTGCCAAGGATTCGGTCATACACAGCGTTACTGCTTCCTGGAATACCGATGTGTAAAGTGTGGAGGCCCTCACGAATCGAGGGCATGTGAGAAGAGGGAGGACGACAAAGCGTGCTGCTTCCACTGCCAGGCGGACCATCCTGCGTCTTTCAAGGGATGCCCTGCATACAAAAGGGCCAAAGCACTCGCTGCTCCGAAAACAAGGCCCGTCGCTAATGCTAACAAGGCGCCGCCCGTGGCATCACCAAACGTCACCTCTGGCAGGAGCTACCGAGACGCCCTCAACGGAGTGCACGCAGCACCGCAGAATCCCACAACCCCAGTCCAAACCCAAACAGAAACCCCACACTCCGGTCAGATAGAAGCGATGTTCGCTCGCATGGAAGGAATGATGGAAAGGATGATGGAGCGCATGTTCACCCAGATGACACAGCTGGTGGCCACCATTCTCAACAGCAAGTCATGCAACTAAAGCTCCACCTAGTCGTCTGGAATGCGAACGGCCTGCAGAACAGCAAGGCCATAGTCGAGCACCATCTGAAGACCCACCAGATCGATATCCTACTCGTAGCCGAAACCCACTTCTCCCCCAGATCCCACTTTAATATCAGCGGATATGACCTCATCCATGCAGACCATCCTTCTGGCAGAGCACGCGGTGGAGCAGCCATCCTCATCAGGAGCGGTATTCATTACCTAGAGCTGCCCGCGTTTCAGCAAGACTGGGCACAATGTCCTGTCATCAGGATTGTCAGCCCGCAAGGAGATTTAGACATTGGAGCGGTCTACTTTCCCCCCAGATACCGCATAACAGCATCTCACCTCAGTGAGTTCTTCGAGCATTTTGGGCCCCGCTTCATAGCAGCTGGAGATTATAACGCCAAACATTCTTGGTGGGGATCGCGCGCCAACAACCCCAAAGGGAAAACTCTGTTTGGGTACCTGCAACGCCACCGACTGGACTGCCACTCCACTGGCGAGCCCACTCACTGGCCAACGAATCCCCTCAAGACTCCAGACCTACTGGACTTTGCTGTGTCGAAAGGCATAGGGCATGCGAAGATCAGCTGCACAACAAATGCTGATCTCCTGTCAGACCACTGTGCAATAAACGTGCTAATCAACACGCCAGTCCTCAGGAAAACCCCGCTCAGAAGGCTCACTGGAAAATATACCGACGCCGCCAAGTTCGCGTCCTGGATGCTCTCCACCGTCAATCCGAACCCCATCCTCAACACACCCAGGAACATTGATGAAGCTATCGGGAATCTCACCAGGCAGATGCAAAACGCTGCGGAATTCGCAAGCCCACCGCCACCAAAGACTGCGAGAACACCTAGCAGGGACCTCCACCTCTGGTCCCCGGAAATTGCGGCACTCGTGACTGAGAAGAGGCGTCTCAGGAGAGTTTGGTTCTTGACGCGCAATCCAAGAGACAAAACAGCGCTCAATCACGCCACAAAGGAGTTGAAGGACAAGATCTCCAGCCTACGCCAGGACTCCTTCCTCAGATTCCTCGAGGAACTCTCTCCCGGGGACCCAGACCACAATCTGTGGAACGTCACCCGCCACATTAAACGACCAGCCAAAAAGGTTTCCGCAGTGCGCAAAGCAGATGGATCCTGGTGCCTTTCGGATGCTGAAAGAGCAGAAGCTTTCGCCGAACACCTTTACAACGCCTTCTCTCCGTTCGACTGCTGCACTGCCGAAGAACATGCTGAAACAGCCCGGTTTCTCAATAGCCCAAGCTCTCCCGGTCCCCCGTTGGAACCAGTCGACCCTGAGGAAGTTGCGCAGGAGATTGCTCTACTGAAGAACAACAAATCTCCAGGCCTGGATCGTATAGATGCGGCGGCCCTAAAAATGCTCCCATCCCGCTGCACACAAATGCTGGCCAGCATTTACAACAGCTGCTTCCGGCTAGGGTACTTCCCGGAAGAGTGGAAAAGAGCAGAGGTTATTGTCCTCCTCAAGCCTGGTAAGCCTGAAGCCAATCTCGCCTCCTATCGTCCGATTAGTTTGCTGGCAATCCTCTCCAAAATACTCGAAAGAGTATTTTTGCGCAGAGTATTGCCAGTACTGGATGAGGCTGGTTTGATCCCCGATCACCAGTTTGGCTTCAGGCGCTCCCACGGAACACCAGAGCAATGCCACCGGCTAGTCGAACGGATCCTCGAGGCATTCGAGCAAAAGAAATACTGCTGCGCTGTAATGCTCGACGTGAAGCAGGCATTCGACAGAGTTTGGCATCCTGGACTCCTCCATAAACTCAAATCCTACCTCCCAAGCCCCCATTTTACCCTCCTCAAATCCTACACTGAGGGAAGAGCATTCCAAGTCAGATGCGGAAGTGCAATAAGCCTACCCAGACTGATCAGAGCTGGAGTTCCGCAAGGCAGTGTGCTCGGACCAATACTGTACACCCTTTACACCGCAGACCTTCCCATAATCCCCTCCAGGAACCTAACTATAGCGACTTATGCAGATGACACGGCTTTCCTCGCCTCCTCATCCGACCCACGAGAAGCCTCCGAAACAATCCAAAGGCAAATGGACGCGCTACATCCCTGGCTCAGCAGGTGGAACATCGTAGTGAACGCGGAAAAATCTACCCAAACAACATTTGCACTAAGGAGAGGAGACTGCCCACCGGTCACGCTAAACGGAGTCATCATTCCCAACGCACCCGCACCCAAGTACCTAGGACTTACCCTGGACCGCAGGCTCACTTGGCGTCCCCACATCGTCAGCAAACGCATACAGGCCGATGCGCGTCTGAGGCAGATGCATTGGCTTATTGGGAGAGGGTCCAAGCTAAGGCAGAACCACAAAATCCTGGTGTACAAGGCAATTCTCAAGCCCATCTGGACCTACGGGATACAGCTATGGGGCACGGCAAGCCACACGAATCGCCTGCGTATACAGCGGTTCCAGAATAGGTGCTTGAGAATTGCCTGTAATGCGCATCCCTACCACGAGAATGTCGCCATACATAGGGAACTTGGAATCCCACAAGTCGCTGATGAAATCTCCAGGCTCAGCGAGAGATACCTGAAAAGGCTCGAAAACCACCCTAACCACCTCGCCACCAACCTGTTAGACAATAGCCAAACAAGCAGACGTCTCATGAGGAGACACCCTCTCGATCTTCCACAACAATAGACAACACATATAAAACCCGCCACAAATACATGTACAATAGTATCCCTTAAGCTAATGTTCCCCCGCAAAACCATTTAATTATTGTCCACTAGGACAGATTTTAAATAAATAAACGCACGCTAAAGAAAAAAAAAACTAAATTGATGACGAGGTGTTTGGCAACTTGATACAATTCTTTAAAGTCTTTATATCAAAAATTATATGATAGGGACAATATCATATGCGTCACTAAATTGATGACGAGGTGTTTGGCAACTTGACACAATTCATTAGAGTCTGTATATTAATTATATGATAGGGACAATATCATATGCGTCACTAAATTGATGACGAGGTGTTTGGCAACTTGATACAATTCTTTAAAGTCTTTATATCAAAAATTATATAATAAGGACAATATCATATGCGTCACTAAATTGATGACGAGGTGTTTGGCAACTTGACACAATCCATTAAAGTCTTTATATTAATTATATGATAGGGACAATATCATATGCGTCACTAAATTGATGACGAGGTGTTTGGCAACTTGATACAATTCTTTAAAGTCTATATATCAAAAATTATATGATAGGGACAATATCATATGCGTCACTAAATTGATGACGAGGTGTTTGGCAACTTGACACAATTCATTAAAGTCTGTATATTAATTATATGATAGGGACAATATCATATGCGTCACTAAATTGATGACGAGGTGTTTGGCAACTTGATACAATTCTTTAAAGTCTTTATATCAAAAATTATATGATAAGGACAATATCATATGCGTCACTAAATTGATGACGAGGTGTTTGGCAACTTGACACAATCCATTAAAGTCTTTATATTAATTATATGATAGGGACAATATCATATGCGTCACTAAATTGATGACGAGGTGTTTGGCAACTTGATACAATTCTTTAAAGTCTTTATATCAAAAATTATATGATAAGGACAATATCATATGCGTCACTAAATTGATGACGAGGTGTTTGGCAACTTGACACAATTCATTAAAGTCTTTATATTAATTATATGATAGGGACAATATCATATGCGTCACTAAATTGATGACGAGGTGTTTGGCAACTTGACACAATCCATTAAAGTCTTTATATTAATTATATGATAGGGACAATATCATATGCGTCACTAAATTGATGACGAGGTGTTTGGCAACTTGATTCAATTCTTTAAAGTCTTTATATCAAAAATTATATGATAAGGACAATATCATATGCGTCACTAAATTGATGACGAGGTGTTTGGCAACTTGACACAATTCATTAAAGTCTGTATATTAATTATATGATAGGGACAATATCATATGCGTCACTAAATTGATGACGAGGTGTTTGGCAACTTGATACAATTCTTTAAAGTCTTTATATCAAAAATTATATGATAGGGACAATATCATATGCGTCACTAAATTGATGACGAGGTGTTTGGCAACTTGACACAATTCATTAAAGTCTTTATATTAATTATATGATAGGGACAATATCATATGCGTCACTAAATTGATGACGAGGTGTTTGGCAACTTGACACAATCCATTAAAGTCTTTATATTAATTATATGATAGGGACAATATCATATGCGTCACTAAATTGATGACGAGGTGTTTGGCTACAGGAAAAAATCATTTATTTATCGAATCATCAAGCAAAGGATAAGCTTCAGTGGATCGCAGTATGGCAGCTGCTCAACCACTTACAACACCTTGCCTGTTACAAAAGTCGTTTACAATTGATTCTAGGCTTTGTCATTGTATTAAATAATGCTTTTATATGTAACTAGCGCGGCATCAGGTGATCGAAGATCCTCCTAATTTACTATGTTACAAATTACATTGGCATCACATCCATTGTCGTTTATAAAATAAATTATAAACTTTAAATGGTTTAGAAGCCATACAATGCAAATTGCCCCTTATTTATCATTGCAGTCCAGCACGGATACGACCTTAGAGGCGTTCAGGCATAATCCAACGGACGTAGCGTCATACCACTGTTCGCTCGAACAAGTATTGTGCCATTGGTCCGTACCTGCGGTTCCTCTCGTACTACGCAGGAATGCTGTCGCAACAACGTTTTGTCATTAGTAGGGTAAAACTAACCTGTCTCACGACGGTCTAAACCCAGCTCACGTTCCCTTGCATGGGTGAACAATCCAACGCTTGGTGAATTTTGCTTCACAATGATAGGAAGAGCCGACATCGAAGGATCAAAAAGCGACGTCGCTATGAACGCTTGGCCGCCACAAGCCAGTTATCCCTATGGTAACTTTTCTGACACCTCTTGTTAAAAACTCTTTAAACCAAAAGGATCGATAGGCCGAGCTTTTGCTGTCCCTGTGTGTACTGAACACCGAGATCAAGTCAGCATTTGCCCTTTTGCTCTATGTGTGGTTTCTGTCCGCACTGAGCTGGCCTTGGGACACCTCCGTTATTATTTGAGAGATGTACCGCCCCAGTCAAACTCCCTACCTGGCAATGTCCTTGAATTGGATCATACCTGAGTAATTGGAGTTATACCAAATTTTCAAATCAAAAATACATAAATGCATCGTTTTATTAAAGAATTTGTTTGCGATTATATAACAAACTCGTGATACTTTGATCAAGAAGCTTGCATCAAAACCCAATACCATAAGATATAATAAATATATCCGTATAATGGCTAGGAAATGATACACGTTCCATTTAATCAAGTAAGTAAGGAAACAATAAGAGTAGTGGTATTTCATTGACGATACCAAACCGAGGTCTAATATCTCCCACTTATTCTACACCTCTTATGTCTCCTTACACTGCCAGATTAGAGTCAAGCTCAAAAGGGTCTTCTTTCCCCGCTAATTATTCCAAGCCCGTTCCCTTGGCTGTGGTTTCGCTAGATAGTAGATAGGGACAGTAGGAATCTCGTTAATCCATTCATGCGCGTCACTAATTAGATGACGAGGCATTTGGCTACCTTAAGAGAGTCATAGTTACTCCCGCCGTTGACCCGCGCTTACTTGAATTTCTTCACTTTGACATTCAGAGCACTGGGCAGAAATCACATTGTGTCAACACCCGCTAGGGCCATCACAATGCTTTGTTTTAATTAGACAGTCGGATTCCCCAAGTCCGTGCCAGTTCTGAATTGATTGTTAATTGATAATCGTTATAATTGATAAGAACTAATTGGTTTAACCCAAATAGTATTCTTAAAAATTTTAGCAAGAAAGTTCCACAATTGGCTACGTAACTAAACTATCCGGGGAACAAGTAACTAACATAAATGCTAGAAACTCTATTTACCCAGAACGAGCACATAAACCATGTTATTGTTTCCCAATCAAGCCCGACTATCTCAATCTTCAGAGCCAATCCTTATCCCGAAGTTACGGATCTAATTTGCCGACTTCCCTTACCTACATTATTCTATCGACTAGAGACTCTTCACCTTGGAGACCAGCTGCGGATATTGGTACGGCCTGTTGAGAAGTTTGCGTGTCCCCACCATAAATTTTCAAGGTCCGAGGAGAAAATATCGACACAACAGTATATGTCATGCTCTTCTAGCCCATCTACCATATCTCTCTGCGAAAGACTTCCATGGTAGTACGGCTATAAAACAGAAAAGAAAACTCTTCCGATATCTCTCGACGGCTTCTTTATGGTCGTTCCTGTTGCCAGGATGAGCACGAGGCCCATATTTAATAACAAACGGATACTCAACAGGTTACGGAATTGGAACCGTATTCCCTTTCGTTCAAAATTATTCAAGTGTATTATATTCGCTTTGTTTATATAGTTAGGCATTTTTGTTTTACTTGAAAATTTTCGGCTTTCGCCTTGAACTTAGGACCGACTAACTCGTGATCAACCACTGTTCACACGAAACCCTTCTCCACTTCAGTCCTCCAAGGTCTCATTCGATTATTTGCTACTACCACCAAGATCTGTACCAATGGCAGCTCCATGCAGGCTTACGCCAAACACTTCTACGCATACCATTGTACCTTCCTACTCACTAAAGTTTCAAAATTTATATCACAAGTAATATAAATCATCTACTTTAGCGGTAATGTATAGGTATACAACTTAAGCGCCATCCATTTTAAGGGCTAGTTGCTTCGGCAGGTGAGTTGTTACACACTCCTTAGCGGATTTCGACTTCCATGATCACCGTCCTGCTGTTTTAAGCAACCAACGCCTTTCATGGTATCTGCATGAGTTGTTAATTTGGGCACCGTAACATTACGTTTGGTTCATCCCACAGCGCCAGTTCTGCTTACCAAAAGTGGCCCACTGGGCACATTATATCATAACCTTGAACTTCATATCAAGAAAGTTAAGGTTCTTACCCATTTAAAGTTTGAGAATAGGTTAAGATCGTTTCGACCCTAAGGCCTCTAATCATTCGCTTTACCAGATAAGATTATTTTATATAATATTAAAATGCACCAGCTATCCTGAGGGAAACTTCGGAAGGAACCAGCTACTAGATGGTTCGATTGGTCTTTCGCCCCTATACTCAATTCTGACAATCGATTTGCACGTCAGAACTGTTTCGGTCTTCCATCAGGGTTTCCCCTGACTTCAACCTGATCAAGTATAGTTCACCATCTTTCGGGTCACAGCATATATGCTCAAGGTACGTTCCAGTTAGAGGCATAAATAATATAAATATACATTATACATAACTATATAGAACGCCCCGGGATTGTGTTAATTAGCTATAAATAGCTAAAAAACTAATCCCATTATTAGTCAAGTTAATTACGCTATTAGGTTTACATCCCAATAACTTGCACATATGTTAGACTCCTTGGTCCGTGTTTCAAGACGGGTCCCGAAGGTATCCTGAATCTTTCGCATTGTTAATCATACAAGAGCATATAATAAACACAAAAATCAATGATAATTATGCCATTATATAATTCCGAAAAATTAACGCTCTGTAATAATATAAATCTATCAGCACTTTATCAAATTAATAACATTTATTCTGTGTTAAAATGCAAGCAATTTAATTGGAATAAACTATAAGTTATATTTTATGATAAATTTGGGATATGCTAATAGATTACAATGTCCTTATATGGAAAAAATGCACATTATTCTTAATAATATTATTTAAATATTACAATTTTAATGATGAATTTTCGGGCTTAACCTCTAAGCAGTTTCACGTACTGTTTAACTCTCTATTCAGAGTTCTTTTCAACTTTCCCTCACGGTACTTGTTTACTATCGGTCTCATGGTTATATTTAGTTTTAGATGGAGTTTACCACCCACTTAGTGCTGCACTATCAAGCAACACGACTCTTTGGAAACATCATCTAGCAATCATTAACGTTATACGGGCCTGGCACCCTCTATGGGTAAATGGCCTCATTTAAGAAGGACTTAAATCA
This sequence comes from Drosophila sechellia, assembly GCF_004382195.2. Classification (NCBI taxonomy): domain Eukaryota; kingdom Metazoa; phylum Arthropoda; class Insecta; order Diptera; family Drosophilidae; genus Drosophila; species Drosophila sechellia. The sequence continues at coordinate 28,638 of NW_022611225.1, forward strand.
TTAATTTCTCATACTAGAATATTGACGCTCCATACACTGCATCTCACATTTGCCATATAGACAAAGTGACTTAGTGCTGAACTGTTTTCTTTTCGCTCGCCGCTACTAAGAAAATCCTTGTTAGTTTCTTTTCCTCCCCTAATTAATATGCTTAAATTCAGGGGGTAGTCCCATATGAGTTGAGGTTGTATATATAACTATATTTTGCCATAAATTCTTTATATATAAATGATAAAACAATCAATTAAATTCGTTATAAATAGTTCCAATAGTTCTTGTAAGCAAAGTCATTTTTATCCATTTAACGAACCAACGAAGAATAATAACAAAACCAAGATTTTTCTTTTTCCGAATCATTAATAAGAGACAATTCTAGATGAAAAATATTTCAATTTTTTATGCTAGACATTTCTCAGTATTATTTGATTGAAAAAGAAAATATTTCTCTTCGTTTTTCACATTCAAATGTGAGATAATGTTTTTCATTTCTTTTTTAATATTATGAATAAAATCATTATTTAATCCAATAATATACCATATGCTTATAAAAAATTTATAAACAACTTAATTAGCATAGTCTTACAACCCTCAACCATATGTAGTCCAAGCAGCACTATAAAATTAATTAAAGTACATAACAGCATGGACTGCGATATGCGTTCAAAATGTCGATGTTCATGTGTCCTGCAGTTCACACGATGACGCACAGTTTGCTGCGTTCTTCATCGACCCATGAGCCGAGTGATCCACCGCTTAGAGTTTTATAATTCAATTTTATATAATGTCAATATTGTTTTTATTGAAAGAAATTAAAAATACACCATTTTACTGGCATATATCAATTCCTTCAATAAATTTATTTTTATACCTAAAATAAATGTTGCGAAATGTCTTAGTTTCATATAAGCATTATGTATCATAATAATCTGGTTATGGTTTGCTATTTTGGGTGACACATACTGCAAAATTTATATAAAACATTAACCTGATGGATGACAGGTACAAACATTGTATATTTTAGGTTGTTGCATTAGCCAACGTATGCTCATAACATAGATGAACAATACATATTCGCAACGCGTGTATATTATGGTCCATATACACACACACTTATTTTGATTACCACACATTCAAAATTATTTTTATTTTAATTCGACTTCTACTTTCGAATTTAGTTTAGTTTCTTCGATTTCCATTTTCGAGAATTTGTTTTTATAGGAAACGCCGTTGTTGTAGTAAGTACTGCCACAAATACGCACAGCAACATTAATAATGTTAAAGTCTTTTTATGAGGTTGCCAAGCCCCACATATAAAATAAAAGCCATCTTCATTTTATTTTGACTTTAACTTTTGATTCCGTGGAATCATTTTGTAATATTTTTATTTTGGTAAATTGTATTTATTTGTATTATAACAAATATTTATTAACGATAAGGATATTATACAATAATGATCCTTCCGCAGGTTCACCTACGGAAACCTTGTTACGACTTTTACTTCCTCTAAATAATCAAGTTCGGTCAACTTTTGCGAAACAACCGTAACACGCAAGGCGTCACAGTGATCACGTCCGGAGACCTCACTAAATAATTCAATCGGTAGTAGCGACGGGCGGTGTGTACAAAGGGCAGGGACGTAATCAATGCGAGTTAATGACTCACACTTACTGGGAATTCCAAGTTCATGTGAACAGTTTCAGTTCACAATCCCAAGCATGAAAGTGGTTCAGCGGTTTACCCGGACCTCTCGGTCTAGGAAATACACGTTGATACTTTCATTGTAGCGCGCGTGCAGCCCAGGACATCTAAGGGCATCACAGACCTGTTATTGCTCAATCTCATTATTGCTAGACGCAATTTGTCCATTTAAGAAGCTAGTGTCCTTATAATGGGACAAACCAACAGGTACGGCTCCACTTACATAAACACATTCAAACACAATAAACATTTTACTGCCACCATGAATGAAGGCTAACATAAGCTTCAGCACCATAATCCTGAAGATATCTATTTAATATATTTGAGTCTCGTTCGTTATCGGAATTAACCAGACAAATCACTCCACGAACTAAGAACGGCCATGCACCACCACCCATAGATTCGAGAAAGAGCTATCAATCTGTCTTACACACTTATGTTCGGACCTGGTAAGTTTTCCCGTGTTGAGTCAAATTAAGCCGCAGGCTCCACTCCTGGTGGTGCCCTTCCGTCAATTCCTTTAAGTTTCAGCTTTGCAACCATACTTCCCCCGGAGCCCAAAAGCTTTGGTTTCCCGGGAAGCGACTGAGAGAGCCATAAAAGTAGCTACACCCAATTGCTAGCTGGCATCGTTTATGGTTAGAACTAGGGCGGTATCTGATCGCCTTCGAACCTCTAACTTTCGTTCTTGATTAATGAAAACATCTTTGGCAAATGCTTTCGCTTAAGTTAGTCTTACGACGGTCCAAGAATTTCACCTCTCGCGTCGTAATACTAATGCCCCCAAACTGCTTCTATTAATCATTACCTCTTGATCTGAAAACCAATGAAAGCAGAACAGAGGTCTTATTTCATTATCCCATGCACAGAATATTCAGGCATTTGAAGCCTGCTTTAAGCACTCTAATTTGTTCAAAGTAATAGTACCGGCCCACAATAACACTCGTTTAAGAGCACTAGTGCAGGTTTTTAAATAGGAGGAACATATGAAAAAATACAAGTATTTAATCACATATAAGAACTCCACCGGTAATACGCTTACATACATAAAGGTATAGTACTAACCACAATTGTAAGTTGTACTACCCGTATGAAGCACAAGTTCAACTACGAACGTTTTAACCGCAACAACTTTAATATACGCTATTGGAGCTGGAATTACCGCGGCTGCTGGCACCAGACTTGCCCTCCAATTGGTCCTTGTTAAAGGATTTAAAGTGTACTCATTCCAATTACAGGGCCTCGGATATGAGTCCTGTATTGTTATTTTTCGTCACTACCTCCCCGAGCTGGGAGTGGGTAATTTACGCGCCTGCTGCCTTCCTTAGATGTGGTAGCCGTTTCTCAGGCTCCCTCTCCGGAATCGAACCCTGATTCCCCGTTACCCGTTGCAACCATGGTAGTCCTAGATACTACCATCAAAAGTTGATAGGGCAGACATTTGAAAGATCTGTCGTCGGTACAAGACCATACGATCTGCATGTTATCTAGAGTTCAACCAATATAACGATCTTGCGATCGCTTGGTTTTAGCCTAATAAAAGCACATGTCCCATAAGGTTCATGTTTTAATTGCATGTATTAGCTCTAGAATTACCACAGTTATCCAAGTAACTGTTAACGATCTAAGGAACCATAACTGATATAATGAGCCTTTTGCGGTTTCACTTTTAATTCGTGTGTACTTAGACATGCATGGCTTAATCTTTGAGACAAGCATATAACTACTGGCAGGATCAACCAGAATAATGTTTTTCCTTCATATTCCATTCATATTTTTTGAATCGAAATAAGCAATATAATAGATATATAGATTTTTCACTTTATATAATTCCATGATTTTTATTATATTGAATAAAATTCAATATTTCGCCTTTGGGTAAAATTTTAAATATATAAATATAAGTAAAAAATCTATTCGATTACGGCCATTTTTATATAGCATTCGTAATCCATATTTTCATTTTTAATTTATACTTGTTTTACCAATATAACAAGAATTTCATATAATTATTGTAATATATATGTTTCTATAATTTTATCTTTTTATATATACATATTTCATTATAAAATATCATTTTATTTCCAACATACATAATTATTGTATCCACACATGTACAATTTTTGTTTAACCAATATAAATATTAAGTTAAATCATTTGCATTTTGAAGATAAATTTAAAATTTATCTCTTTTCATATATCTCTCTGGTAATATATAACATAAAACCAAGCGCATATGATAATATTTCCACATTTAATATATAATTTTATATTTCTTTCATAAGAATCCATATTTGTATTATACCGTAACGATATAATAATCCAACTATACGGCAGGTAATAAATTAATATTTGCCTGCCTCCAAAAATTAACGATAATATATGGAAACGATTTGTTATTCTATATATAATAGAAACTTGACTTTTGTTTCAACGATATTATCTAAAAAGCGTATATTCCTATTATCCGCGGAGCCAAGTCCCGTGTTCTATAGAACTGAGAAACAAATTTGTACGGATAATAATATACTTTATTTTATGTAACCAATATAAACATAATCCGAAATAAATATTTCGAATAATGCGGGAGGTCGGCAACCACTGCCTACCTATAGTAGTTTTTGAACCCGCTGTCCTCAAAGCGGGTATTTTCAATTCCGTTTGCCACCCAACATACGGTCTATTCTCTTATATATTAAGAGATTATAGGAACATTTCATTTTTTTTTCCATTATTCATATATAATATGATTATTTTTTTTTTTATACATATAATAAATATTAATTTTTATATGTTTATTATTTAATTTACTCATATAATTGCCAAATTCATATGAATACATAAGTTTTGAACAATATGAGAGGTCGGCAACCACTGCCTACCTATAGTAGTTTTTGAACCCTCTGTCGTAATTCCGGTCGTTTACACTACTATACCCTCTCACTATAATGGATTTTCTCTATAATACTAAGAGAATGTGGGAATATTTCAGCATTTTTTCCCTTATACATATAATAATTAATCATTTTCATATGTATATTATTTAATTTAATCATATAATTGCCAAAATCATATGAATACATAAGTTTTGAACAATATGAGAGGTCGGCAACCACTGCCTACCTATAGTAGTTTTTGAACCCTCTGTCGTAATTCCGGTCGTTTACACTACTATACCCTCTCACTTAAATGGCTTTTCTCTATAATACTAAGAGAATATGGGAATATCTTAGCATTTTTTCCCATATACATATAATAATTAACCATTTTCATATGTATATTTTTTAATTTACTCATATAATTGCCAAAATCATATAAATACATAAGTTTGAACAATATCAGAGGTCGGCAACGGTCTTTCCTCTATAATACTAAGATAATATGGGAATATTTCATCATTTTTTCCCTTATACATATAATAATTAATCATTTTCATATGTATATTATTTAATTTACTCGTATAATTGTCAAAATCCTATGAACACATAAGAGAATACAATATGAGAGGTCGGCGCAACCATAATATAGTAGTTGATGACGAGGTGTTTGGCAACTTGACACAATCCATTAAAGTCTTTATATTAATTATATGAAAGGGACAATATCATATGCGTCACTAAATTGATGACGAGGTGTTTGGCAACTTGATACAATTCTTTAAAGTCTTTATATCAAAAATTATATGATAGGGACAATATCATATGCGTCACTAAATTGATCAGTCGCGATCGAACACTCGACGAGTGCAGACGTGCCTGCGGATCGACAGCAAATTGTTAGCAAATTGTTAGCAAATTGTTCACAGTTGTAAGTCCCGTTACTTGTGCCCAGCCACTTCGCGTCGCGTGATCTTGTCGCGCGTTTTGATTGGCCCAGCCAACGTACCTAACGGTAGTTCGCACTAACACCATCGCACACCCGAGTGTGCGTGTTATCAGCGCAAAAAACCCAGTGCTCGAAGCAGCGGTATAATTGCAAAGCAGCAGCCACGTGCTGCCTGGCTCACCGGCTTACGGTGCCCAGCTTCCCCCCCCCCCCCCTCCTCACTCCTTATCAACTTTGGAGAAGATGGACTGGCAGGCCCCCCCGCGCACCCACAAGCTTGGAACAACACCACGCAAAAAGGCTCTGAGAACACGCAAGAGCAGCTCCAGCAGCGAGGGAAGCACCTCGCATACAGAGCCGGGCGAGATAAAGCGAAAACCGGCAAAGAAAGCACAGGGAGAGGAGCTGGAAGATAAGCCAAGCACTAGCGCAGCTCTGCGCAAGAAGCTCGCCAACAACGCCTTCGCTTTACTCTCGACCGAAGAAGACGAGTACGACCAAGAGAGCTCTGATGACGAACCCGGACCTAAAGACGATTCCAAGCCCAAGACCCCGAGAACCAAAGCCCACCCCGAAGACCATCAAGCCACCTCCGATTTTTATCCCCGATGTGACCAACATCTCGGCACTCGTCAAGATGATCACGACTCTTGTAGGCCCGAAGAACAATTTTACCTACAAGACCGTGAATGGCAACAACGTACGTGTCATGATGCCGGACAAAGAGTCCTATACAGCTCTGCGTTCCAACTTGTGGCCCAAACAAGAGGCATCGGACTTTCCAGCCGAAAGATGAACGTGCATACAGGTTGTCATCAAAGGACTCCACCCCCCGATCGTGAGGAAATCATTGAAGACCTTCGCAGACAGGGCACGCCTGTTAGAGATCTGCCAATCCATTGGCAGAAGAACTAAAGAACGCTGGGAATATTCTTCGCCAACCTGGAGCCTTCCAGCAACAACAAAGACGTCTACCAAGTCAAGCGGATCTGCAGGTCGGTAGTAACCATTGAACCGCGCAGAAGTTCAACGACGTGCCTCAATGCTTCAGGTGCCAAGGATTCGGTCATACACAGCGTTACTGCTTCCTGGAATACCGATGTGTAAAGTGTGGAGGCCCTCACGAATCGAGGGCATGTGAGAAGAGGGAGGACGACAAAGCGTGCTGCTTCACTGCAGGCGGACATCCTGCGTCTTTCAAGGGATGCCCTGCATACAAAAGGGCCAAAGCACTCGCTGCTCCGAAAACAAGGCCCGTCGCTAATGCTAACAAGGCGCCGCCCGTGGCATCACCAAACGTCACCTCTGGCAGGAGCTACCGAGACGCCTCAACGGAGTGCACGCAGCACCGACAGAATCCACAACCCCAGTCCAAACCCAAACAGAAACCCCACCTCCGGTCAGATAGAAGCGATGTTCGCTCGCATGGAAGGAATGATGGAAAGGATGATGGAGCGCATGTTCAACCCAGATGACACAGCTGGTGGCCACCATTCTCAACAGCAAGTCATGCAACTAAAGCTCCACCTAGTCGTCTGGAATGCGAACGGCCTGCAGAACAGCAAGGCCTAGTCGAGCACCATCTGAAGACCCACCAGATCGATATCCTATCGTAGCCGAAACCCACTTCTCCCCCAGATCCCACTTTAAATATCAGCGGATATGACCTCATCCATGCAGACCATCCTTCTGGCAGAGCACGCGGTGGAGCAGCCATCCTCATCAGGAGGCGGTATTCAATACCTAGAGCTGCCCGCGTTTCAGCAAGACTGGGCACATGTCCTGTCATCAGGATTGTCAGCCGCAAGGAGATTTAGACATTGGAGCGGTCTACTTTCCCCCCAGATACCGCATAACAGCATCTCACCTCAGTGAGTTCTTCGAGCATTTTGGGCCCCGCTTCATAGCAGCTGGAGATTTATAACGCCAAACATTCTTGGTGGGGATCGCGCGCCAACAACCCAAAGGGAAAACTCTGTTTGGGTACCTGCAACGCCACCGACTGGACTGCCACTCCACTGGCGAGCCCACTCACTGGCCAACGAATCCCCTCAAGACTCCAGACCTACTGGACTTTGCTGTGTCGAAAGGCATAGGGCATGCGAAGATCAGCTGCACAACAAATGCTGATCTCCTGTCAGACCACTGTGCAATAAACGTGCTAATCAACACGCCAGTCCTCAGGAAACCCCGCTCAGAAGGCTCACTGGAAAAATACCGACGCGCGCAATTCGCGTCCTGGATGCTCTCCACCGTCAATCCGAACCCCATCCTCAACACACCCGGAACATTGATGAAGCTATCGGGAATCTCACCAGGCAGATGCAAAACGCTGCGGAATTCGCAAGCCCACCGCCACCAAAGACTGCGAGAACACCTAGCAGGGACCTCCACCTCTGGTCCCCGGAAATTGCGGCACTCGTGACTGAGAAGAGGCGTCTCAGGAGAGTTTGGTTCTTGACGCGCAATCCAAGAGACAAAACAGCGCTCAATCACGCCACAAAGGAGTTGAAGGACAAGATCTCCAGCCTACGCCAGGACTCCTTCCTCAGATTCCTCGAGGAACTCTCTCCGGGGACCCAGACCACAATCTGTGGAACGTCACCCGCCAATTAAACGACCAGCCAAAAAGGTTTCCGCAGTGCGCAAAGCAGATGGATCCTGGTGCCTTTCGGATGCTGAAAGAGCAGAAGCTTTCGCCGAACACCTTTACAACGCCTTCTCTCCGTTCGACTGCTGCACTGCCGAAGAACATGCTGAAACAGCCCGGTTTCTCAATAGCCCAAGCTCTCCCGGTCCCCGTTGGAACCAGTCGACCCTGAGGAAGTTGCGCAGGAGATTGCTCTACTGAAGAAACACAAATCTCCAGGCCTGGATCGTATAGATGCGGCGGCCAAAATGCTCCATCCCGCTGCACAACAATGCTGGCCAGCATTTACAACAGCTGCTTCCGGCTAGGGTACTTCCCGGAGAGTGGAAAAGAGCAGAGGTTATTGTCCTCCTCAAGCCTGGTAAGCCTGAGCCAATCTCGCCTCCTATCGTCCGATTAGTTTGCTGGCAATCCCTCCAAAATACTCGAAAGAGTATTTTTGCGCAGAGTATTGCCAGTACTGTGATGAAGGCTGGTTTGATCCCCGATCACCAGTTTGGCTTCAGCGCCTCCCACGGAACACCAGAGCAATGCCACCGGCTAGTCGAACGGATCCTCGAGGCATTCGAGCAAAAGAAAATATGCTGCGCTGTAATGCTCGACGTGAAGCAG
>NW_022611226.1:0-24853 GCF_004382195.2 Drosophila sechellia
TTTTTCGTTGCGCTCGTGTACAGATCGAAAGACTTGGTTTTCCGTGTTTGGAAAGTAATAAAATCGGTGAATTAGTGCTCCGCGAAAGTCGTGTGCTAATTTTCGTGTGTTATAAACAAGCGGTTTGGAAGTAATTAACAATTAATTGTTGGGAATTTTCCACTTAGCACGTGCTGAAGGCGAACTTACGAGTAACGTGCTGAAGGCGAACTTACGAGTAAGTTTTTCGAGTAAGCTTTTTGATCAGCTGTCACAAAGCTTATTGGTGGGAGTCACTGCTAAGGTTTGTGTCTAGGGAGAGTTTTAGTGCTACCAGACTCTACCGATAGGTGGAGCTACGAGTTCGAGCAACTACCTTTTGTCAGCGAGTAAACGAGCAAATACGGTTGTGGCGTCGACGGTAGGTGGAGCCACCATCGTATTTATGCCGATGGAGACGACAGCAGCGCGAGTGCCTTGAGCGGAAGTAGTGCCGTCGATGAAGTCCAGACGTAGGCAGGCGCAGAAGCCATCTGGCATCTAAGAGCTCGGCGCCAACGCAAGGGGCGAATTGTTGCCCTGGCATCGAATGGAGTGCCAGAACCCGTTGGGGTACTGAGGAGCCGTTTTCGTCGCTGGAGGACGCCCGGGCGGCTACGGAGAACGCTGCCATTGATGCTGCCGCCCCCCACGCTGCTGCCACCGCGCTGCTGATCCTATCTGCTGCCTCTGCTGCCGACCACACTGCTGCCCTCCGCCGTTTCACTGCTGCTAAAATTGTTGCCCACCACTGCCACTTGCCGCCACCTGCTGCCGCCCGTGCTGGCGCAAGCAGCCTGATTGGCAGAGCTGTCGGCCACACAGCGCATGGTGAGAAGCAGCTTCCGCAGACTAGGAGAAGTGGACCAGGGAAGAGCTCTCATATGCTATCAGCCGCTACGATGAGCTGGTGTTGGCGCTAATGCTCCGGTGGCGGAGGCTGGAGACGCGGCTTGCTATGCCGCCACCACGCCGCCGCCGTCGTTGAATCTGTTGAAAAAATACGGCCGCCAATGCTCCCTCAGCATGGCCAAGTGCAGCAGGTGTGCGAGCCCATACAGTCCGGCCTCCGGCGGACCGGATACTACCAGGTACGAGGTCCGCGAGACGTGGTCAGCGGTGGTGAAGTGCGACGACCCCTGGCGCTATCGGGGAAAGACATAGCGGAAAAGGTGCGAAACGATGGTTGCACCCTCTCTCGGAGTCAGAGTACACGAGGTCCGTGAGCTCCGTCGAGGTGGTGGTGCGATCATTCGCACTCCTTCGGTGGGAGAGCTGCAGAAGGTGGTCGCTTCAAAAAGATTCGCCGAGGTTGGCCTAAATGTGGCACGGAATGCGGGACCGGAAGCCGAAGGTCGTCGTATATGACGTCGACACAGCTATCGGCCCTGAGGAGTTTTATGAAGGAGCTCCACGAAAACAACTTCGACAGCGAAATGAATCTGGCCCAGTTTAAGAAGTCAGTGCACCTGGTGACCAAGGCGTGGTCGGTAGCTGACGGCGCCACAGTAAATGTGACGCTGGAGGTTGACGACCGGGCGATGGCGAAGCTTGATGTAGGTCGTGTCTACATCAAGTGGTTCTCATTCCGATGCCGGTCACAGGTCCGCACATACGCCTGCCACAGATGTGTGGGTTTCGACCACAAGGTCAGCGAATGCCGGCAGAAGGATAGTGTCTGTCGCCAGTGCGGGCAACAAGGCCACACTGCGGCAAAGTGCCAAAACCCGGTGGACTGCCGGAACTGCCGCCACAGAGGGCAACCCTCGGGGCATTACATGCTCTCGAGCGTTTGCCCGATATACGGGGCGTTGCTGGCGAGGGTGCAAGCTAGACACTAATGTTTAGCTTCATCCAAGCGAACTGTGGCCGAGGCCGAGCTGCGACCATCGAGCTCGGAGTCCGACTCAGGAGATCGGAGTCTATGTTCGCGCTGGTGCAGGAGCCGTATCTCGGCGGGGACGGAATGGATGTGCTGCCTGAAGGAATGAGAATTTTCATCGATCGGCGAGGGAAGGCAGCCATCCTAGTGGATCACCAGGAAGCCATCTGTATGCCAGTGGAGACCCTCACCACAGATTATGGCGTATGTCTGGTCGTGAAAGGGAGTTTTGGCTCAATCTTCCTTTGCGCCGCATACTGCCAGTATGATGCACCTCTGGAACCGTACATCCGGTACATGGATGCGGTCCTGCTGCAGGCCAGCAGAACCCCCGCAATCCTGGGCCTCGACGCGAATGCAGTGTCCCCCATGTGGCTTAGCAAACTCTCTCGTCATGCCGAGGGGCAAGCTAACTACAGACGGGGTGAGCTGCTGTCAGAGTGGATGCTGGAGGCAAGAGTCGCCGCCTAAACCAGTCAACAGAGGTGTAACGTTCGATAATTACAGAGCTACAAGCGATATCGACGTGACAATCGTCAATGAGGCAGCATCTATGTGGGCCACATATGAGTGGAGAGTGGACGAGTGGGAATTGAGTGACCACAACATCATTACTGTTGTGGCCGAACCAACTACCGCGCGCGCGAGTTGAGAGCATAGCTCCTGTGCCGTCCTGGAACTTCTCCAATGCACGTTGGCGATTGTTCAAGGAGGAAATGGTGAGTAGAGCAGCCGAACTTCCGGAAAACTTCTCAGAGTCGCCGTTGGACCAGCAAGTTTCGACCCTGCGCAGTATAGTACATAATGTATGTGATATTGCGCTGGGAAGAAAGTCCATCCGATTGCCCACAGGAGAGCACGTTGGTGGACTGCCGACCTCTGTGATGCAAGGCGCGAAGTCCGGAGACTTCGTCGCCTACTTCAAAATGGAAGGCGTCATGATGATGATGCCGCAATAGAGCGTGTATTGGTCGACCTGAGGCGGGCCTCAGCCAACTACAAGAAGCTCATTTGGAGGGCGAAAATGGATGAGTGGAAACGCTTCGTGGGAGATCATGCCGACGACCCATGGGGGCGCGTCTATAAGATTTGCCGAGGCCGAGGAAGTGCACGGAGATTGGGTGCCTCCGCGTGAATGGCGAGATGATCACCGATTGGGGTGACTGTGCACGAGTGCTCCTCCGCAATTTCTTCCCAGTTGCGGAGTCCGAAGCACCGACTGCCATCGCGGAGGAAGTCCCACCGGCCCTCGAAGTATTCGAGGTTGATGCATGTGTTGCCCGGTTGAAGAGCAGGCGCTCTCCCGGCTTGGACGGCATTAATGGCACTATCTGCAAGGCAGTCTGGCGCGCCATACCCGAGCACCTTGCATCGTTGTTTTCCCGATGCATCCGATTAGGATACTTTCCCGCTGAGTGGAAGTGCCACGAGTTGTCTCGCTGCTCAAAGGGCCAGATAAGGACAAATGTGAGCCCTCCTCATATAGAGGAATATGCTGCTACCAGTCTTTGGTAAGGTGCTCCGAGGCCATCATGGTGAATCGTGTGAGAGAAGTTCTTCCGGAAGGCTGCAGATGGCAATTTGGATTTGCCCAAGGACGATGTGTGGAGGATGCTTGGAGGCACGTGAAGAGCAGTGTTTGTGCCAGCCCGGCGCAATACGTGCTCGGCCATTCGGTGGACTTCAAAGGAGCATTTCGACAACGTCGAATGGAGTGCTGCACTCCGCCGACTAGCGACTTGGGATGCCGGGAGATGGGCTTGTGGCAGAGCTTTTTCTCCGGCCGAAGAGCAGTGATCCGAAGCAGTTCCGGTACTGTGGATGTACCGGTAACTAGAGGCTGCCGCAGGGGTCAATCAGTGGCCATTTATCTGGGACATACTGATGGATGTACTGCTTCAGCGTCTCCAGCCGTATTGCCAGCTGAGTGCATACGCGGATGACTTGCTGCTTCTCGTCGAGGGAAATTCCGAGCTGAGCTAGAGGAAAAAGGTGCAGAGCTGATGTCCATCGTAGAAGCGTGGGGAGCGAAGTTGGCGTTACGTCTCGACCAGAAGACGGTAATAATGCTGCTGAAAGGTGCCTTGAGACGTGCGCCTACGGTGAGGTTTGCTGGAGCGAACCTTCCGTATGTGCGTAGCTGTCGGTACCTTGGCATCACGGTCAGTGAAGGAATGAAATTCCTCACGCACATAGCTCGCTTCGCCAGCGGATGACCGGAGTCGTTGGAGCATTGGCGCGTGTGCTTCGAGCCGACTGGGGCTTCAGTCTCGAGCCAGGCGGACCATATATGACGGACTCATGGCACCTTGTGTGCTGTTTGGTGCCCCGGTATGGTATGAACCGCCGAACAGGTAGCCGCCCGGAGACGACTAGCCTCCTGCAGAGGCTAATCCTGCTTGGATGCCTTTCGGTATGCCGAACAGTGTCCACAGTGGCACTGGCAGGTACTTGGCGGAGCTCCCCGCTTGACTTGGCTGCTAAGTTTTTAGCGGTCAAGTACAAGCTGAAGCGTGGATACCCGCTGGAGGAGAACGACTGGCTATACGGCGAGGACATACGTGTCTAAGCTGGAAGCAGAGGAAGACTCGCCTAGAGGAGTGCTTGCTGCAGAATTGGCAAAACAGATGGGATGACGACAGCGAACCAGGACGGGTGACGCACAAGTTCATCCCATACGTCACTCTCGCCTATCGAGATCCAAGCTTTGGATTCTCGATGAGGACGTCTTTCCTGCTGACAGGTCACGGGTCGTTTAAAGCATTTTTGCAAGGGAGAGCCCTCAGCGATACACTGCTTGCGCTTGTGGTGATCCATATGAGGACTGGATGCACATATTGTGCGCTTGTCCTCTATATGCAGATTTGCGAAACCTCGATGGACTTGGAGTGCAGCGCCTTGGCGAAAACTGGACCTTCAATAGAATCCTGGAAGATCAGCAGAGGATTCAACGGCTGGCAGCGTTTGCGGACGAGGTGGTTCCGTAGGAGGAGGGGTATTTAGCCCAAACTTCGCCGTGTGGTTAGCGGGCGAGATACTTCCACAGCCCGCTATTGCTTGTCGTAAGAGGCGACTAATATAGCGACTGGTTCCTCTAACCATGCTTGTCGGAGCAAAAGGAGGAGGCCCACCGAGCCTCTCTTTCGGTACCACGGGTTGTGCTGCTCCAAGACAGCACATTGAAGGTAGGCCCCCTGGTGGGAGTATCGTGGTGGCTGTGGTTGATACCCATATCGCGGGTAGAGCCTTCGTGTTCGACGTTTGAGTTACGGTGCTAGTTGCGCAAAACTCGGGTGCTGTGACCCAGAGATCAGTAGAGATTTTAGGTAGATCTCGCTCCTCAGCAAGGGGAGTGCTTGCCCGGCAAGCAAGTACTCGAATTGCTACCGGGGGTGGTCGCTATGTACATAGCTATAGCTTCCAGTCCGGGACGTTTGTCTGGCGTATCCAGACTCATGCACCATGTTGATACATGCACCACTTGTGGGTGTTCAGGGTGTCGTGGTTGTAATCCCTTCAGTGTGGACACGCCACGTAAAACAAGTTCGGAGAGGTCCGAAAGTCACTGTCCCTATCTACTATCTAGCGAAACCACAGCCAAGGGAACGGGCTTGGAATAATTAGCGGGGAAAGAAGACCCTTTTGAGCTTGACTCTAATCTGGCAGTGTAAGGAGACATAAGAGGTGTAGAATAAGTGGGAGATATTAGACCTCGGTTTGGTATCGTCAATGAAATACACTACTCTTATTGTTTCCTTACTTACTTGATTAAATGGAACGTGTATCATTTCCTAGCCATTATACGGATATATTTATTATATCTTATGGTATTGGGTTTTGATGCAAGCTTCTTGATCAAAGTATCACGAGTTTGTTATATAATCGCAAACAAATTCTTTAATAAAACGATGCATTTATGTATTTTGATTTGAAAATTTGGTATAACTCCAATTACTCAGGTATGATCCAATTCAAGGACATTGCCAGTAGGGAGTTTGACTGGGGCGGTACATCTCTCAAATAATAACGGAGGTGTCCCAAGGCCAGCTCAGTGCGGACAGAAACCACACATAGAGGCAAAAGGGCAAAATGCTGACTTGATCTCGGTGTTCAGTACACACAGGGACAGCAAAAGCTCGGCCTATCGATCCTTTTGGTTTAAAGAAGTTTTTAACAAGAGGTGTCAGAAAAGTTACCATAGGGATAACTGGCTTGTGGCGGCCAAGCGTTCATAGCGACGTCGCTTTTTGTTCCTTCGATGTCGCTCTTCCTATCATTGTGAAGCAAAATTCACCAAGCGTTGGATTGTTCACCCATGCAAGGGAACGTGAGCTGGGTTTAGACCGTCGTGAGACAGGTTAGTTTTACCCTACTAATGACAAAACGTTGTTGCGACAGCATTCCTGCGTAGTACGAGAGGAACCGCAGGTACGGACCAATGGCACAATACTTGTTCGAGCGAACAGTGGTATGAACGCTACGTCCGTTGGATTATGCCTGAACGCCTCTAAGGTCGTATCCGTGCTGGACTGCAATGATAAATAAGGGGCAATTTGCATTGTATGGCTTCTAAACCATTTAAAGTTTATAATTTATTTTATAAACGACAATGGATGTGATGCCAATGTAATTTGTAACATAGTAAAATTAGGAGGATCTTCGATCACCTGATGCCGCGCTAGTTACATATAAAAGCATTATTTAATACAATGACAAAGCCTAGAATCAATTGTAAACGACTTTTGTAACAGGCAAGGTGTTGTAAGTGGTTGAGCAGCTGCCATAACTGCGATCCACTGAAGCTTATCCTTTGCTTGATGATTCGATAAATAAATGATTTTTTCCTGTAGCCAAACACCTCGTCATCAATTTAGTGACGCATATGATATTGTCCCTATCATATAATTAATATAAAGACTTTAATGGATTGTGTCAAGTTGCCAAACACCTCGTCATCAATTTAGTGACGCATATGATATTGTCCCTATCATATAATTAATATAAAGACTTTAATGAATTGTGTCAGTTGCAACACTCGTATCAATTTAGTGACGCATATGAATATTGTCCTATCATATAATTTTTGATATAAAACTTTAAGAATTGTATCAAGTTGCCAACACCTCGTCATCAATTTAGTTTTTTTTTTTTTTTTTTTTTTTTTTTTTTTTTTTTAGCGTGCGTTTATTTATTTAAAATCTGTCCTAGTGGACAATAATTAAATGGTTTTGCGGGGGAACATTAGCTTAAGGGATACTATTGTACATGTATTTGTGGCGGGTTTTATATGTGTTGTCTATTGTTGTGGAAGATCGAGAGGGTGTCTCCTCATGAGACGTCTGCTTGTTTGGCTATTGTCTAACAGGTTGGTGCGAGGTGGTTAGGGTGGTTTTTCGAGCCTTTTCAAGGTATCTCTCGCTGAGCCTGGAGATTTCATCAGCGACTTGTGGGATTCCAAGTTCCCTATGTATGGCGACATTCTCGTGGTAGGGATGCGCATTACAGGCAATTCTCAAGCACCTATTCTGGAAACCCCTCTATACGCAGGCGATTCGTGTGGCTTGCCGTGCCCATAGCTGTATCCCGTAGGTCCAGATGGGCTTGAAATTGCCTTGTACACCAGGATTTTGTGGTTCTGCCTTAGCTTGGACCCTCTCCCAATAAGCCAATGCATCTGCCTCAGACGCGCATCGGCCTGTATGCGTTTGCTGACGATGTGGGGACGCCAAGTGAGCCTGCGGTCCAGGGTAAGTCCTAGGTACTTGGGTGCGGGTGCGTTGGGAATGATGACTCCGTTTAGCGTGACCGGTGGGCAGTCTCCTCTCCTTAGTGCAAATGTTGTTTGGGTAGATTTTTTCCGCGTTCACTACGATGTTCCACCTGCTGAGCCAGGGATGTAGCGCGTCCATTTGCCTTTGATTGTTTCGGAGGCTTCTCGTGGGTCGGATGAGGAGGCGAGGAAAGCCGTGTCATCTGCATAAGTCGCTATAGTTAGGTTCCTGGAGGGGATTATGGAAGGTCTGCGGTGTAAAGGGTGTACAGTATTGGTCCGAGCACACTGCCTTGCGGAACTCCAGCTCTGATCAGTCTGGGTAGGCTTATTGCACTTCCGCATCTGACTTGGAATGCTCTTCCCTCAGTGTAGGATTTGAGGAGGGTAAAATGGGGGCTTGGGAGGTAGGATTTGAGTTTATGGAGGAGTCCAGGATGCCAAACTCTGTCGAATGCCTGCTTCACGTCGAGCATTACAGCGCAGCAGTATTTCTTTTGCTCGAATGCCTCGAGGATCCGTTCGACTAGCCGGTGGCATTGGCTCTGGTGTTCCGTGGGAGCGCCTGAAGCCAAACTGGTGATCGGGGATCAAACCAGCCTCATCCAGTACTGGCAATACTCTGCGCAAAAATACTCTTTCGAGTATTTTGGAGAGGATTGCCAGCAAACTAATCGGACGATAGGAGGCGAGATTGGCTTCAGGCTTACCAGGCTTGAGGAGGACAATAACCTCTGCTCTTTTCCACTCTTCCGGGAAGTACCCTAGCCGGAAGCAGCTGTTGTAAATGCTGGCCAGCATTTGTGTGCAGCGGGATGGGAGCATTTTTAGGGCCGCCGCATCTATACGATCCAGGCCTGGAGATTTGTTGTTCTTCAGTAGAGCAATCTCCTGCGCAACTTCCTCAGGGTCGACTGGTTCCAACGGGGGACGGGAGAGCTTGGGCTATTGAGAAACCGGGCTGTTTCAGCATGTTCTTCGGCAGTGCAGCAGTCGAACGGAGAGAAGGCGTTGTAAAGGTGTTCGGCGAAAGCTTCTGCTCTTTCAGCATCCGAAAGGCACCAGGATCCATCTGCTTTGCGCACTGCGGAAACCTTTTTGGCTGGTCGTTTAATGTGGCGGGTGACGTTCCACAGATTGTGGTCTGGGTCCCCGGGAGAGAGTTCCTCGAGGAATCTGAGGAAGGATCCTGGCGTAGGCTGGAGATCTTGTCCTTCAACTCCTTTGTGGCGTGATTGAGCGCTGTTTTGTCTCTTGGATTGCGCGTCAAGAACCAAACTCTCCTGAGACGCCTCTTCTCAGTCACGAGTGCCGCAATTTCCGGGGACCAGAGGTGGAGGTCCCTGCTAGGTGTTCTCGCAGTCTTTGGTGGCGGTGGGCTTGCGAATTCCGCAGCGTTTTGCATCTGCCTGGTGAGATTCCGATAGCTTCATCAATGTTCCTGGGTGTGTTGAGGATGGGGTTCGGATTGACGGTGGAGAGCATCCAGGACGCGAACTTGGCGGCGTCGGTATATTTTCCAGTGAGCCTTCTGAGCGGGGTTTTCCTGAGGACTGGCGTGTTGATTAGCACGTTTATTGCACAGTGGTCTGACAGGAGATCAGCATTTGTTGTGCAGCTGATCTTCGCATGCCCTATGCTTTCGACACAGCAAAGTCCAGTAGGTCTGGAGTCTTGAGGGGATTCGTTGGCCAGTGAGTGGGCTCGCCAGTGGAGTGGCAGTCCAGTCGGTGGCGTTGCAGGTACCCCAAACAGAGTTTTCCCTTTGGGGTTGTTGGCGCGCGATCCCCACCAAGAATGTTTGGCGTTATAATCTCCAGCTGCTATGAAGCGGGGCCCAAAATGCTCGAAGAACTCACTGAGGTGAGATGCTGTTATGCGGTATCTGGGGGGAAAGTAGACCGCTCCAATGTCTAAATCTCCTTGCGGGCTGACAATCCTGATGACAGGACATTGTGCCCAGTCTTGCTGAAACGCGGGCAGCTCTAGGTATTGAATACCGCTCCTGATGAGGATGGCTGCTCCACCGCGTGCTCTGCCAGAAGGATGGTCTGCATGGATGAGGTCATATCCGCTGATATTAAAGTGGGATCTGGGGGAGAAGTGGGTTTCGGCTACGAGTAGGATATCGATCTGGTGGGTCTTCAGATGGTGCTCGACTATGGCCTTGCTGTTCTGCAGGCGTTCGCATTCCAGACGACTAGGTGGAGCTTTAGTTGCATGACTTGCTGTTGAGAATGGTGGCCACCAGCTGTGTCATCTGGGTGAACATGCGCTCCATCATCCTTTCCATCATTCCTTCCATGCGAGCGAACATCGCTTCTATCTGACCGGAGTGTGGGGTTTCTGTTTGGGTTTGGACTGGGGTTGTGGGATTCTGCGGTGCTGCGTGCATCCGTTGAGGGCGTCTCGGTAGCTCCTGCAGAGGTGACGTTTGGTGATGCCACGGGCGGCGCCTTGTTAGCATTAGCGACGGGCTTGTTTTCGGAGCAGCGAGTGCTTTGGCCCTTTTGTATGCAGGGCATCCCTTGAAAGACGCAGGATGGTCCGCCTGGCAGTGGAAGCAGCACGCTTTGTCGTCCTCCTCTTCTCACATGCCCTCGATTCGTGAGGGCCTCCACACTTTACACATCGGTATTCCAGGAAGCAGTAACGCTGTGTATGACCGAATCCTTGGCACCTGAGCATTGAGGCACGTCGTTGAACTTCTGCGGCGGTTCAATGGTTACTACCGACCTGCAGATCCGCTTGACTGGTAGACGTCTTTGTTGTTGCTGGAAGGCTCCAGGTTGGCGAAGAATATTCCCAGCGGTTCTTTAGTTCTTCTGCCAATGGGATTGTGCAGATCTCTAACAGCGTGCCCTTGTCTGCGAAGGTCTTCAATGATTTCCTCACGATCGGTGGAGTGGTGGAAGTCCTTTGATGACAACCTTGTATGCACGTTCATCTTTCGGCTGGAAAGTCCGATGCCTCTTGTTTTGGGCCACAAGTTGGAGACGCAGAGCTGTATAGGACTCTTTGTCCGGCATCATGACACGTACGTTGTTGCCATTCACGGTCTTGTAGGTAAAATTGTTCTTCGGGCCTACAAGAGTCGTGATCATCTTGACGAGTGCCGAGATGTTGGTCACATCGGGGATAAAAATCGGAGGTGGCTTGATGGTCTTCGGGGTGGGCTTTGGTTCTCGGGGGTCTTGGGCTTGGAATCGTCTTTAGGTCCGGGTTCGTCATCAGAGCTCTCTTGGTCGTACTCGTCTTCTTCGGTCGAGAGTAAAGCGAGGCGTTGTTGGCGAGCTTCTTGCGCAGAGCTGCGCTAGTGCTTGGCTTATCTTCCAGCTCCTCTCCCTGTGCTTTCTTTGCCGGTTTTCGCTTTATCTCGCCCGGCTCTGTATGCGAGGTGCTTCCCTCGCTGCTGGAGCTGCTCTTGCGTGTTCTCAGAGCCTTTTGCGTGGTGTTGTTCCAAGCTTGTGGGTGCGCGGGGGGGCCTGCCAGTCCATCTTCTCCAAAGTTGATAAGGAGTGAGGAGGGGGGGGGGGGGGGAAGCTGGGCACCGTAAGCCGGTGAGCCAGGCAGCACGTGGCTGCTGCTTTGCAATTATACCGCTGCTTCGAGCACTGGGTTTTTTGCGCTGATAACACGCACACTCGGGTGTGCGATGGTGTTAGTGCGAACTACCGTTAGGTACGTTGGCTGGCAATCAAAACGCGCGACAAGATCACGCGACGCGAAGTGGCTGGGCACAAGTAACGGGACTTACAACTGTGAACAATTTGCTAACAATTTGCTAACAATTTGCTGTCGATCCGCAGGCACGTCTGCACTCGTCGAGTGTTCGATCGCGACTCCTGATCCCAATTTCAGCTTGCACCGCATATGGATATTGTCCCTATCATATAATTAATATACAAGACTTTAATGAATTGTGTCAAGTTGCCAAACACCTCGTCATCATTTGTGACGCATATGATATTGTCCTATCATATAATTAATATAAAGACTTTAATGAATTGATCAAGTTGCCAAACACCTCGTCATCAATTTAGTGACGCATATGATATTGTCCTATCATATAATTAATATAAAGACTTTAAAGTGAATTGTGTCAAGTTGCCAAACACCTCGTCATCAATTTAGTGACGCATATGATATTGTGTCCTCATATAATTAATATAAAGACTTTAATGAATTGTGTCAAGTTGCCAACACTCGTCATCAATTTAGTGACGCATATGATATTGTCCTATCATATAATTTGATATAAGACTTTAAGAATTGTTCAAGTTGCCAAACACCTCGTCATCAATTTAGTGACGCATATGATATTGTCCCTATCATATAATTAATATAAAGACTTTAATGAATTGTGTCAAGTTGCCAAACACCTCGTCATCAATTTAGTGACGCATATGATATTGTCCTATCATATAATTTTTGATTAAGACTTTATAAGAATTGTATCAAGTTGCCAAACACCTCGTCATCAATTTAGTGACGCATATGATATTGTCCTATCATATAATTAATATAAGACTTTAAATGAATTGTGTCAAGTTGCCAAACACCTCGTCATCAATTTAGTGACGCATATGATATATCTATATATTTTGATATATAGACTTTAAAGAATTGTTCAAGTTGCCAACACACTCTCGTCATCAATTTAGTGACGCATATGAATTGTCCCTATCATATAATTAATATAAGACTTTAATGATTGTGTCAAGTTGCCAAACACCTCGTCATCAATTTAGTGACGCATATGATATTGTCCTTATTATTAATTTGATATAAAGACTTTAAAGAATTGTATCAAGTTGCCAAACACCTTCATCAATTTAGTGACGCATATGATATTGTCCCTATTCATATAATTATATAAGACTTTAATGATGTGTCAAGTTGCAAACACCTCGTCATCAATTTAGTGACGCATATGATATTGTCCTTATATATTTTTGATATAAGACTTTAAAGATTTGTATCAAGTTGCCAACACCTCGTTCAATGGATTGTTGTCCAAGTGTGGCCAAACACCTCGTCATCAACTACTATATTATGGTTGCGCCGACCTCTCATATTGTATTCTCTTATGTGTTCATAGGATTTTGACAATTATACGAGTAAATTAAATAATATACATATGAAAATGATTAATTATTATATGTATAAGGGAAAAAAATGATGAAATATTCCCATATTATCTTAGTATTATAGAGGAAAGACCGTTGCCGGACCTCTGATATTGTTCAAACTTATGTATTTATATGATTTTGGGCAATTATATGAGTAAATTAAAAAATATACATATGAAAATGGTTAATTATTATATGTATATGGGAAAAAATGCTAAGATATTCCCATATTCTCTTAGTATTATAGAGAAAAGCCATTTAAGTGAGAGGGTATAGTAGTGTAAACGACCGGAATTACGACAGAGGGTTCAAAAACTACTATAGGTAGGCAGTGGTTGCCGACCTCTCATATTGTTCAAACTTATGTATTCATATGATTTGGCCATTGTATGAGTAAATTAAATAATATACATATGAAAATGATTAATTATTATATGTATAAGGGAAAAAATGCTGAAATATTCCCACATTCTCTTAGTATTATAGAGAAAATCCATTATAGTGAGAGGGTATAGTATGTAAACGACCGGATTACGAACAAGCACTATTAGGTAGGCAGTGGTTGCCGACCTCTCATATTGTTCAAAACTTATGTATTCATATGATTTGGCAATTATATGAGTAAATTAAATAATATACATATGAAAATGATTAATTATTATATGTATAAGGGAAAAAATGATGAAATATTCCCATTCTCTTAGTATTATAGAGAAAATCCATTATAGTGAGAGGGTATAGTAGTGTAAACGACCGGAATTACGACAGAGGGTTCAAAAACTACTATAGGTAGGCAGTGGTTGCGACGACCTCTATATTGTTCAAAACTTATGTATTCATATGATTTTGGCAATTATATGATTAATTAAATAATATACATATGAAAATGGTTTAATTATTATATGTATATGGGAAAAAATGCAGAGATATTCCCATATTCTCTTAGTATTATAGAGAAAAGCCATTTAAGTGAGAGGGTATAGTAGTGTAAACGACCGGAATTACGACAGAGGGTTCAAAAACTACTATAGGTAGGCAGTGGTTGCCGACCTCTCATATTGTTCAAAATTATGTATTCATATGATTTTGGCAATTGTATGAGTAAATTAAATAATATACAATAGAAAATGATTAATTATTATATGTATATGGGAAAAAATGCTGAGATATTCCCATATTCTCTTAGTATTATAGAGAAAAGCCATTTAAGTGAGAGGGTATAGTAGTGTAAACACCGGAATTACGACAGAGGGTTCAAAAACTACTATAGGTAGGCAGTGGTTGCCGACCTCTCATATTGTTCAAAACTTATGTATTCATATGATTTTGGCAATTGTATGATTAAATTAAATAATATACATATGAAAATGGTTAATTATTATATGTATATGGGAAAAAATGCTGGATAT
This sequence comes from Drosophila sechellia, assembly GCF_004382195.2. NCBI lineage: Eukaryota > Metazoa > Arthropoda > Insecta > Diptera > Drosophilidae > Drosophila > Drosophila sechellia. The sequence continues at coordinate 14,212 of NW_022611226.1, forward strand.
TCCCATATTCTCTTAGTATTATAGAGAAAAGCCATTATAGTGAGAGGGTATAGTAGTGTAAACGACCGGAATTACGACAGAGGGTTCAAAAACTACTATAGGTAGGCAGTGGTTGCCGACCTCTCATATTGTTCAAACTTATGTATTCATATGAATTTGGCAATTATATGAGTAAATTAAATAATAAACATATAAAATTAATATTTATTATATGTATAAAAAAAAATAATCATATTATATTATGAATAATGGAAAAAAAATGAAATGTTCCTATAATCTCTTAATATATAAGAGAATAGACCGTATGTTGGTGGCAAACGGAATTGAAAATACCCTTTGAGGACAGCGGGTTCAAAAACTACTATAGGTAGGCAGTGGTTGCCGACCTCCCGCATTATTCGAAATATTTATTTCGGATTATGTTTATATTGGTTACATAAAATAAAGTATATTATTATCCGTACAAATTTGTTTCTCAGTTCTATAGAACACGGGACTTGGCTCCGCGGATAATAGGAATATACGCTTTTTAGATAATATCGTTGAAACAAAAGTCAAGTTTCTATTATATATAGAATAACAAATCGTTTCATATTTTCGTTAATTTTTGGAGGCAGGCAAATATTAATTTATTACCTGCCGTATAGTTGGATTATTATATCGTTACGGTATAATACAAATATGGATTCTTATGAAAGAAATATAAAATTATTATTAAATGTGGAAATATTATCATTGCGCTTGGTTTTATGTTATATATTACCAGAGAGATATATGAAAAGAGATAAATTTTAAATTTATCTTCAAAATGCAAATGATTTAACTTAATATTTATATTGGTTAAACAAAAATTGTACATGTGTGGATACAATAATTATGTATGTTGGAAATAAAATGATATTTTATAATGAAATATGTATATATAAAAAGATAAAATTATAGAAACATATATATTACAATAATTATATGAAATTCTTGTTATATTGGTAAAACAAGTATAAATTAAAATGAAAATATGGATTACGAATGCTATATAAAAATGGCCGTAATCGAATAGATTTTTTACTTATATTTATATATTTAAAATTTTACCCAAAGGCGAAATATTGAATTTTATTCAATATAATAAAAATCATGGAATTATATAAAGTGAAAAATCTATATATCTATTATATTGCTTATTTCGATTCAAAAAATATGAATGGAATATGAAGGAAAAACATTATTCTGGTTGATCCTGCAGTAGTTATATGCTTGTCTCAAAGATTAAGCCATGCATGTCTAAGTACACACGAATTAAAAGTGAAACCGCAAAAGGCTCATTATATCAGTTATGGTTCCTTAGATCGTTAACAGTTACTTGGATAACTGTGGTAATTCTAGAGCTAATACATGCAATTAAAACATGAACCTTATGGGACATGTGCTTTTATTAGGCTAAAACCAAGCGATCGCAAGATCGTTATATTGGTTGAACTCTAGATAACATGCAGATCGTATGGTCTTGTACCGACGACAGATCTTTCAAATGTCTGCCCTATCAACTTTTGATGGTAGTATCTAGGACTACCATGGTTGCAACGGGTAACGGGGAATCAGGGTTCGATTCCGGAGAGGGAGCCTGAGAAACGGCTACCACATCTAAGGAAGGCAGCAGGCGCGTAAATTACCCACTCCCAGCTCGGGGAGGTAGTGACGAAAAATAACAATACAGGACTCATATCCGAGGCCCTGTAATTGGAATGAGTACACTTTAAATCCTTTAACAAGGACCAATTGGAGGGCAAGTCTGGTGCCAGCAGCCGCGGTAATTCCAGCTCCAATAGCGTATATTAAAGTTGTTGCGGTTAAAACGTTCGTAGTTGAACTTGTGCTTCATACGGGTAGTACAACTTACAATTGTGGTTAGTACTATACCTTTATGTATGTAAGCGTATTACCGGTGGAGTTCTTATATGTGATTAAATACTTGTATTTTTTCATATGTTCCTCCTATTTAAAAACCTGCACTAGTGCTCTTAAACGAGTGTTATTGTGGGCCGGTACTATTACTTTGAACAAATTAGAGTGCTTAAAGCAGGCTTCAAATGCCTGAATATTCTGTGCATGGGATAATGAAATAAGACCTCTGTTCTGCTTTCATTGGTTTTCAGATCAAGAGGTAATGATTAATAGAAGCAGTTTGGGGGCATTAGTATTACGACGCGAGAGGTGAAATTCTTGGACCGTCGTAAGACTAACTTAAGCGAAAGCATTTGCCAAAGATGTTTTCATTAATCAAGAACGAAAGTTAGAGGTTCGAAGGCGATCAGATACCGCCCTAGTTCTAACCATAAACGATGCCAGCTAGCAATTGGGTGTAGCTACTTTTATGGCTCTCTCAGTCGCTTCCCGGGAAACCAAAGCTTTTGGGTCCGGGGGAAGTATGGTTGCAAAGCTGAAACTTAAAGGAATTGACGGAAGGGCACCACCAGGAGTGGAGCCTGCGGCTTAATTTGACTCAACACGGGAAAACTTACCAGGTCCGAACATAAGTGTGTAAGACAGATTGATAGCTCTTTCTCGAATCTATGGGTGGTGGTGCATGGCCGTTCTTAGTTCGTGGAGTGATTTGTCTGGTTAATTCCGATAACGAACGAGACTCAAATATATTAAATAGATATCTTCAGGATTATGGTGCTGAAGCTTATGTAGCCTTCATTCATGGTGGCAGTAAAATGTTTATTGTGTTTGAATGTGTTTATGTAAGTGGAGCCGTACCTGTTGGTTTGTCCCATTATAAGGACACTAGCTTCTTAAATGGACAAATTGCGTCTAGCAATAATGAGATTGAGCAATAACAGGTCTGTGATGCCCTTAGATGTCCTGGGCTGCACGCGCGCTACAATGAAAGTATCAACGTGTATTTCCTAGACCGAGAGGTCCGGGTAAACCGCTGAACCACTTTCATGCTTGGGATTGTGAACTGAAACTGTTCACATGAACTTGGAATTCCCAGTAAGTGTGAGTCATTAACTCGCATTGATTACGTCCCTGCCCTTTGTACACACCGCCCGTCGCTACTACCGATTGAATTATTTAGTGAGGTCTCCGGACGTGATCACTGTGACGCCTTGCGTGTTACGGTTGTTTCGCAAAAGTTGACCGAACTTGATTATTTAGAGGAAGTAAAAGTCGTAACAAGGTTTCCGTAGGTGAACCTGCGGAAGGATCATTATTGTATAATATCCTTATCGTTAATAAATATTTGTTATAATACAAATAAATACAATTTACCAAAATAAAAATATTACAAAATGATTCCACGGAATCAAAAGTTAAAGTCAAAATAAAAGAAGATGGCTTTTATTTTATATGTGGGGCTTGGCAACCTCATAAAAAGACTTTAACATTATTAATGTTGCTGTGCGTATTTGTGGCAGTACTTACTACAACAACGGCGTTTCCTATAAAAACAAATTCTCGAAAATGGAAATCGAAGAAACTAAACTAAATTCGAAAGTAGAAGTCGAATTAAAATAAAATAATTTTGAATGTGTGGTAATCAAAATAAGTGTGTGTGTATATGGACCATAATATACACGCGTTGCGAATATGTATTGTTCATCTATGTTATGAGCATACGTTGGCTAATGCAACAACCTAAAATATACAATGTTTGTACCTGTCATCCATCAGGTTAATGTTTTATATAAATTTTGCAGTATGTGTCACCCAAAATAGCAAACCATAACCAGATTATTATGATACATAATGCTTATATGAAACTAAGACATTTCGCAACATTTATTTTAGGTATAAAATAAATTTATTGAAGGAATTGATATATGCCAGTAAAATGGTGTATTTTTAATTTCTTTCAATAAAAACAATATTGACATTATATAAAATTGAATTATAAAACTCTAAGCGGTGGATCACTCGGCTCATGGGTCGATGAAGAACGCAGCAAACTGTGCGTCATCGTGTGAACTGCAGGACACATGAACATCGACATTTTGAACGCATATCGCAGTCCATGCTGTTATGTACTTTAATTAATTTTATAGTGCTGCTTGGACTACATATGGTTGAGGGTTGTAAGACTATGCTAATTAAGTTGTTTATAAATTTTTTATAAGCATATGGTATATTATTGGATTAAATAATGATTTTATTCATAATATTAAAAAAGAAATGAAAAACATTATCTCACATTTGAATGTGAAAAACGAAGAGAAATATTTTCTTTTTCAATCAAATAATACTGAGAATGTCTAGCATAAAAAATTGAAATATTTTTCATCTAGAATTGTCTCTTATTATGATTCGGAAAAAGAAAAATCTTGGTTTTGTTATTATTCTTCGTTGGTTCGTTAAATGGATAAAATGACTTTGCTTACAAGAACTATTGGAACTATTTATAACGAATTTAATTGATTGTTTTATCATTTATATATAAAGAATTTATGGCAAATATAGTTATATATACAACCTCAACTCATATGGGATACCCCCTGAATTTAAGCATATTAATTAGGGGAGGAAAAGAAACTAACAAGGATTTTCTTAGTAGCGGCGAGCGAAAGAAAACAGTTCAGCACTAAGTCACTTTGTCTATATGGCAAATGTGAGATGCAGTGTATGGAGCGTCAATATTCTAGTATGAGAATTAATGATTTAAGTCCTTCTAAATGAGGCCATTTACCCATAGAGGGTGCCAGGCCCGTATAACGTTAATGATTGCTAGATGATGTTTCCAAAGAGTCGTGTTGCTTGATAGTGCAGCACTAAGTGGGTGGTAAACTCCATCTAAAACTAAATATACCATGAGACCGATAGTAAACAAGTACCGTGAGGGAAAGTTGAAAAGAATCTGAATAGAGAGTTAAACAGTACGTGAAACTGCTTAGAGGTTAAGCCCGATGAACCTGAATATCCGTTATGGAAAATTCATCATTAAAATTGTAATATTTAAATAATATTATTAAGAATAATGTGCATTTTTTCCATATAAGGACATTGTAATCTATTAGCATATCCCAAATTTATCATAAAATTAACTTATAGTTTATTCCAATTAAATTGCTTGCATTTTAACACAGAATAAATGTTATTAATTTGATAAAGTGCTGATAGATTTATATTATTACAGAGCGTTAATTTTTCGGAATTATATAATGGCATAATTATCATTGATTTTTGTGTTTATTATATGCTCTTGTATGATTAACAATGCGAAAGATTCAGGATACCTTCGGGACCCGTCTTGAAAACGGACCAAGGAGTCTAACATATGTGCAAGTTATTGGGATGTAAACCTAATAGCGTAATTAACTTGACTAATAATGGGATTAGTTTTTTAGCTATTTATAGCTAATTAACACAATCCCGGGGCGTTCTATATAGTTATGTATAATGTATATTTATATTATTTATGCCTCTAACTGGAACGTACCTTGAGCATATATGCTGTGACCCGAAAGATGGTGAACTATACTTGATCAGGTTGAAGTCAGGGGAAACCCTGATGGAAGACCGAAACAGTTCTGACGTGCAAATCGATTGTCAGAATTGAGTATAGGGGCGAAAGACCAATCGAACCATCTAGTAGCTGGTTCCTTCCGAAGTTTCCCTCAGGATAGCTGGTGCATTTTAATATTATATAAAATAATCTTATCTGGTAAAGCGAATGATTAGAGGCCTTAGGGTCGAAACGATCTTAACCTATTCTCAAACTTTAAATGGGTAAGAACCTTAACTTTCTTGATATGAAGTTCAAGGTTATGATATAATGTGCCCAGTGGGCCACTTTTGGTAAGCAGAACTGGCGCTGTGGGATGAACCAAACGTAATGTTACGGTGCCCAAATTAACAACTCATGCAGATACCATGAAAGGCGTTGGTTGCTTAAAACAGCAGGACGGTGATCATGGAAGTCGAAATCCGCTAAGGAGTGTGTAACAACTCACCTGCCGAAGCAACTAGCCCTTAAAATGGATGGCGCTTAAGTTGTATACCTATACATTACCGCTAAAGTAGATGATTTATATTACTTGTGATATAAATTTTGAAACTTTAGTGAGTAGGAAGGTACAATGGTATGCGTAGAAGTGTTTGGCGTAAGCCTGCATGGAGCTGCCATTGGTACAGATCTTGGTGGTAGTAGCAAATAATCGAATGAGACCTTGGAGGACTGAAGTGGAGAAGGGTTTCGTGTGAACAGTGGTTGATCACGAGTTAGTCGGTCCTAAGTTCAAGGCGAAAGCCGAAAATTTTCAAGTAAAACAAAAATGCCTAACTATATAAACAAAGCGAATATAATACACTTGAATAATTTTGAACGAAAGGGAATACGGTTCCAATTCCGTAACCTGTTGAGTATCCGTTTGTTATTAAATATGGGCCTCGTGCTCATCCTGGCAACAGGAACGACCATAAAGAAGCCGTCGAGAGATATCGGAAGAGTTTTCTTTTCTGTTTTATAGCCGTACTACATGGAAGTCTTTCGCAGAGAGATATGGTAGATGGGCTAGAAGAGCATGACATATACTGTTGTGTCGATATTTTCTCCTCGGACCTTGAAAATTTATGGTGGGGACACGCAAACTTCTCAACAGGCCGTACCAATATCCGCAGCTGGTCTCCAAGGTGAAGAGTCTCTAGTCGATAGAATAATGTAGGTAAGGGAAGTCGGCAAATTAGATCCGTAACTTCGGGATAAGGATTGGCTCTGAAGATTGAGATAGTCGGGCTTGATTGGGAAACAATAACATGGTTTATGTGCTCGTTCTGGGTAAATAGAGTTTCTAGCATTTATGTTAGTTACTTGTTCCCCGGATAGTTTAGTTACGTAGCCAATTGTGGAACTTTCTTGCTAAAATTTTTAAGAATACTATTTGGGTTAAACCAATTAGTTCTTATCAATTATAACGATTATCAATTAACAATCAATTCAGAACTGGCACGGACTTGGGGAATCCGACTGTCTAATTAAAACAAAGCATTGTGATGGCCCTAGCGGGTGTTGACACAATGTGATTTCTGCCCAGTGCTCTGAATGTCAAAGTGAAGAAATTCAAGTAATAGCGCTAGGTAGCCAAATGCCTCGTCATCTAATTAGTGACGCGCATGAATGGATTAACGAGATTCCTACTGTCCCTATCTACTATCTAGCGAAACACAGCCAAGGGAACGGGCTTGGAATAATTAGCGGGGAAAGAAGACCCTTTTGAGCTTGACTCTAATCTGGCAGTGTAAGGAGACATAAGAGGTGTAGAATAAGTGGGAGATATTAGACCTCGGTTTGGTATCGTCAATGAAATACCACTACTCTTATTGTTTCCTTACTTACTTGATTAAATGGAACGTGTATCATTTCCTAGCCATTATACGGATATATTTATTATATCTTATGGTATTGGGTTTTGATGCAAGCTTCTTGATCAAAGTATCACGAGTTTGTTATATAATCGCAAACAAATTCTTTAATAAAACGATGCATTTATGTATTTTTGATTTGAAAATTTGGTATAACTCCAATTACTCAGGTATGATCCAATTCAAGGACATTGCCAGGTAGGGAGTTTGACTGGGGCGGTACATCTCTCAAATAATAACGGAGGTGTCCCAAGGCCAGCTCAGTGCGGACGAAACCACACATAGAGCAAAAGGGCAAATGCTGATTGATCTCGGTGTTCAGTACACACAGGGACAGCAAAAGCTCGGCCTATCGATCCTTTTGGTTTAAAGAGTTTTTAACAAGAGGTGTCAGAAAAGTTACCATAGGGATAAGGCTTGTTGGCGGCCAAGCGTTCATAGCGACGTCGCTTTTTGATCCTTCGATGTCGGCTCTTCTCCTATCATTGTGAGCAAAATTCACCAAGCGTTGGATTGTTCACCCATGCAAGGGAACGTGAGCTGGGTTTAGACGTCGTGAGACAGGTTAGTTTTACCCTACTAATGACAAAACGTTGTTGCGACAGCATTCTGCGTAGTACGAGAGGAACCGCAGGTACGGACCAATGGCACAATACTTGTTCGAGCGAACAGTGGTATGACGCTACGTCCGTTGGATTATGCTGAACGCCTCTAAGGTCGTAATCCGTGCTGGACTGCAATGATAAATAAGGGGCAATTTGCATTGTATGGCTTCTAAACCATTTAAAGTTTATAATTATTTTATAAACGACAATGGATGTGATGCAATGTAATTTGTAACATAGTAAATTAGGAGGATCTTCGATCACCTGATGCTGCCGCGCTAGTTACATATAAAAGCATTATTTAATACAATGACAAAGCTAGAATCAATTGTAAACGACTTTTGTAACAGGCAAGGTGTTGTAAGTGGTTGAGCAGCTGCCATACTGCGATCCACTGAAGCTTATCTTTGCTTGATGATTCGATAAATAAATGATTTTTTCCTGTAGCCAAAACCTCGTCATCAATTTAGTGACGCATATGATATTGTCCCTATCATATAATTAATAAAAGACTTTAATGGATTGTGTCAAGTTGCCAAACACCTCGTCATCATTTAGTGACGCATATGATATTGTCCCTATCATATAATTAATATAAAGACTTTAAGAATTGTGTCAAGTTGCCAAACACCTCGTCATCAATTTAGTGACGCATATGATATTGTCCTATCATATAATTTTTATATAAAGACTTTAAAGAATTGTATCAAGTTGCCAAACACCTCGTCATCAATTTAGTGACGCATATGATATTGTCCCTATCATATAATAATTACAGACTTTAATGAATTGTGTCAAGTTGCCAAACACCTCGTCATCAATTTAGTTTTTTTTTTTTTTTTTTTTTCTTTAGCGTGCGTTTATTTATTTAAAATCTGTCCTAGTGGACAATAATTAAATGGTTTTGCGGGGGAACATTAGCTTAAGGGATACTATTGTACATGTATTTGTGGCGGGTTTTATATGTGTTGTCTATTGTTGTGGAAGATCGAGAGGGTGTCTCCTCATGAGACGTCTGCTTGTTTGGCTATTGTCTAACAGGTTGGTGGCGAGGTGGTTAGGGTGGTTTTCGAGCCTTTTCAGGTATCTCTCGCTGAGCCTGGAGATTTCATCAGCGACTTGTGGGATTCCAAGTTCCTATGTATGGCGACATTCTCGTGGTAGGGATGCGCATTACAGGCAATTCTCAAGCACCTATTCTGGAACCGCTGTATACGCAGGCGATTCGTGTGGCTTGCCGTGCCCCATAGCTGTATCCCGTAGGTCCAGATGGGCTTGAGAATTGCCTTGTACACCAGGATTTTGTGGTTCTGCCTTAGCTTGGACCCTCTCCCAATAAGCCAATGCATCTGCCTCAGACGCGCATCGGCCTGTATGCGTTTGCTGACGATGTGGGGACGCCAAGTGAGCCTGCGGTCCAGGGTAAGTCCTAGGTACTTGGGTGCGGGTGCGTTGGGAATGATGACTCCGTTTAGCGTGACCGGTGGGCAGTCTCCTCTCCTTAGTGCAAATGTTGTTTGGGTAGATTTTTCCGCGTTCACTAGATGTTCCACCTGCTGAGCCAGGGATGTAGCGCGTCCATTTGCCTTTGGATTGTTTCGGAGGCTTCTCGTGGGTCGGATGAGGAGGCGAGGAAAGCCGTGTCATCTGCATAAGTCGCTATAGTTAGGTTCCTGGAGGGGATTATGGGAAGGTCTGCGGTGTAAAGGGTGTACAGTATTGGTCCGAGCACACTGCTTGCGGAACTCCAGCTCTGATCAGTCTGGGTAGGCTTATTGCACTTCCGCATCTGACTTGGAATGCTCTTCCCTCAGTGTAGGATTTGAGGAGGGTAAAATGGGGGCTTGGGAGGTAGGATTTGAGTTTATGGAGGAGTCCAGGATGCCAAACTCTGTCGAATGCCTGCTTCACGTCGAGCATTACAGCGCAGCAGTATTTCTTTTGCTCGAATGCCTCGAGGATCCGTTCGACTAGCCGGTGGCATTGCTCTGGTGTTCCGTGGGAGCGCCTGAAGCCAAACTGGTGATCGGGGATCAAACCAGCCTCATCCAGTACTGGCAATACTCTGCGCAAAAATACTCTTTCGAGTATTTTGGAGAGGATTGCCAGCAAACTAATCGGACGATAGGAGGCGAGATTGGCTTCAGGCTTACCAGGCTTGAGGAGGACAATAACCTCTGCTCTTTTCCACTCTTCCGGGAAGTACCCTAGCCGGAAGCAGCTGTTGTAAATGCTGGCCAGCATTTGTGTGCAGCGGGAATGGGAGCATTTTTAGGGCCGCCGCATCTATACGATCCAGGCCTGGAGATTTGTTGTTCTTCAGTAGAGCAATCTCCTGCGCAACTTCCTCAGGGTCGACTGGTTCCAACGGGGGACCGGGAGAGCTTGGGCTATTGAGAAACCGGGCTGTTTCAGCATGTTCTTCGGCAGTGCAGCAGTCGAACGGAGAGAAGGCGTTGTAAAGGTGTTCGGCGAAAGCTTCTGCTCTTTCAGCATCCGAAAGGCACCAGGATCCATCTGCTTTGCGCACTGCGGAAACCTTTTTGGCTGGTCGTTTAATGTGGCGGGTGACGTTCCACAGATTGTGGTCTGGGTCCCCGGGAGAGAGTTCCTCGAGGAATCTGAGGAAGGAGTCCTGGCGTAGGCTGGAGATCTTGTCCTTCAACTCCTTTGTGGCG